>NW_028227791.1:0-73303 GCF_978045245.1 Mus caroli | reverse complement strand
AGTTTTTCAGTGCAACTCACTCATATACAATGTACTACACTGTGCATTTCGACTAATGCGGGTTTTTCAGTAAATTCTAAGTTTTTCAGTGCAATTCACTCACTATAGTATGTACTACACTGTGCATTTCGTCTAATGCGGTTTTTCAGTAAATTCTAAGTTTTTCAGTGCAACTCACTCATATACAATGTACTACACTGTGCAATTCGACTAATGCGGGTTTTTTCAGTAAATCTAAGTTTTTCAGTGCAACTCACTCATATACAATGTACTACACTGTGCATTTCGTCTAATGCGGGTTTTTCAGTAAATTCTAAGTTTTTCAGTGCAACTCACTCATATACAATGTACTACACTGTGCATTTCGTCTAATGCGGGTTTTTCAGTAAATTCTAAGTTTTTCAGTGCAACTCACTCATATACAATGTACTACACTGTGCATTTCGTCTAATGCGGGTTTTTCAGTAAATTCTAAGTTTTTCAGTGCAACTCACTCATATACAATGTACTACACTGTGCATTTCGTCTAATGCGGGTTTTTCAGTAAATTCTAAGTTTTTCAGTGCAACTCACTCATATACAATGTACTACACTGTGCATTTCGTCTAATGCGGGTTTTTCAGTAAATTCTAAGTTTTCAGTGCAACTCACTCATATACTATGTACTACACTGTGCATTTCGTCTAATGCGGGTTTTTCAGTAAATTCTAAGTTTTTCAGTGCAACTCACTCATATACAATGTACTACACTGTGCATTTCGTCTAATGCGGGTTTTTCAGTAAATTCTAAGTTTTTCAGTGCAACTCACTCATATACAATGTACTCCACTGTGCATTTCGTCTAATGCGGGTTTTTCAGTAAATTCTAAGTTTTTCAGTGCAACCTCACTCATATACTATGTACTACACTGTGCATTTCGTCTAATGCGGGTTTTTCAGTAAATTCTAAGTTTTTCAGTGCAACTCACTCATATACAATGTACTACACTGTGCATTTCGTCTAATGCGGGTTTTTCAGTAAATTCTAAGTTTTTCAGTGCAACTCACTCATATACAATGTACTAAACTGTGCATTTCGTCTAATGCGGGTTTTTCAGTAAATTCTAAGTTTTTCAGTGCAACTCACTCCTATACAATGTACTACACTGTGCATTTCGTCTAATTGCGGGTTTTTCAGTAAATTCTAAGTTTTTCAGTGCACCTCACTCATATACAATTATACTACACTTGTGCATTTCGTCTTATGCGGGTTTTTCAGTAAATTTAAGTTTTTCAGTGCAACTCACTCATATACAATGTACTAAACTGTGCATTTCGTCTAATGCGGGTTTTTCAGTAAATTCTAAGTTTTTCAGTGCAACTCACTCCTATACAATGTACTACACTGTGCATTTCGTCTAATGCGGGTTTTTCAGTAAATTCTAAGTTTTCAGTGCAACTCACTCATATACAATATACTACATTGTGCATTTCGTCTTATGCGGGTTTTTCAGTAAATTTTAAGTTTTTCAGTGCAACTCACTCATATACAATGTACTAAACTGTGCATTTCGTCTAATGCGGGTTTTTTCAGTAAATTCTAAGTTTTTCAGTGCAACTCACTCATATACAATGTACTACACTGTGCATTTCGTCTAATGCGGGTTTTTCAGTAAATTCTAAGTTTTTCAGTGCAACTCACTCATATACTATGTACTACACTGTGCATTTCGTCTAATGCGGGTTTTTCAGTAAATTCTAAGTTTTTCAGTGCAACTCACTCATATACAATGTACTACACTGTGCATTTCGTCTAATGCGGGGTTTTTCAGTAAATTCTAAGTTTTTCAGTGCAACTCACTCATATACAATGTACTAAACTGTGCATTTCGTCTAATGCGGGTTTTTCAGTAAATTCTAAGTTTTTCAGTGCAACTCACTCATATACAATGTACTACACTGTGCATTTCGTCTAATGCGGGTTTTTCAGTAAATTCTAAGTTTTTCAGTGCAACTCACTCATATACAATGTACTACACTTGTGCATTTCGTCTTATGCGGGTTTTTCAGTAAATTCTAAGTTTTTCAGTGCAACTCACTCATATACAATGTACTAAACTGTGCATTTCGTCTAATGCGGGTTTTTCAGTAAATTCTAAGTTTTTCAGTGCAACTCACTCATATACAATGTACTACACTGTGCATTTCGTCTAATGCGGGTTTTTCAGTAAATTCTAAGTTTTTCAGTGCAACTCACTCATATACAATGTACTACACTGTGCATTTCGTCTAATGCGGGTTTTTCAGTAAATTTCTAAGTTTTTCAGTGCAACTCACTCATATACAATGTACTACACTGTGCATTTCGACTAATGCGGGTTTTTCAGTAAATTCTAAGTTTTTCAGTGCAACTCACTCATATACTATGTACTACACTGTGCATTTCGTCTAATGCGGTTTTTTTCAGTAAATTCTAAGTTTTTCAGTGCAACTCACTCATATACAATGTACTACACTGTGCATTTCGTCTAATGCGGGTTTTTCAGTAAATTCTAAGTTTTTCAGTGCAACTCACTCATATACAATGTACTACACTGTGCATTTCGTCTAATGCGGGTTTTTCAGTAAATTCTAAGTTTTTCAGTGCAACTCACTCATATACAATGTACTACACTGTGCATTTCGTCTAATGCGGGTTTTCAGTAAATTCTACGTTTTTTCAGTGCAACTCACTCATATACAATGTACTAAACTGTGCATTTCGTCTAATGCGGGTTTTTCAGTAAATTCTAAGTTTTCAGTGCAACTCACTCATATACAATGTACTACACTGTGCATTTCGTCTAATGCGGGTTTTTCAGTAAATTCTAAGTTTTTCAGTGCAACTCACTCATATACAATGTACTCCACTGTGCATTTCGTCTAATGCGGGTTTTTCAGTAAATTCTAAGTTTTTCAGTGCAACTCACTCATATACTATGTACTACACTGTGCATTTCGTCTAATGCGGGTTTTTCAGTAAATTCTAAGTTTTTCAGTGCAACTCACTCATATACAATGTACTACACTGTGCATTTCGTCTAATGCGGGTTTTTCAGTAAATTCTAAGTTTTTCAGTGCAACTCACTCATATACAATGTACTACACTGTGCATTTCGTCTAATGCGGGTTTTTCAGTAAATTCTAAGTTTTTCAGTGCAACTCACTCATATACTATGTACTACACTGTGCATTTCGTCTAATGCGGGTTTTTCAGTAAATTCTAAGTTTTTCAGTGCAACTCACTCATATACAATGTACTACACTGTGCAATTCGTCTAATGCGGGTTTTTCAGTAAATTCTAAGTTTTTCAGTGCAACTCACTCCTATACAATGTACTACACTGTGCATTTCGTCTAATGCGGGTTTTTCAGTAAATTCTAAGTTTTTCAGTGCAACTCACTCATATACAATGTACTACACTGTGCATTTCGTCTAATGCGGGTTTTTCAGTAAATTCTAAGTTTTTCAGTGCAACTCACTCATATACAATGTACTAAACTGTGCATTTCGTCTAATGCGGGGTTTTTCAGTAAATTCTAAGTTTTTCAGTGCAACTCACTCCTATACAATGTACTACACTGTGCATTTCGTCTAATGCGGGTTTTTCAGTAAATTCTAAGTTTTCAGTGCAACCTCACTCATATACAATATACTACATTGTGCATTTCGTCTTATGCGGGTTTTTCAGTAAATTTAAGTTTTCAGTGCAACTCACTCATATACAATGTACTAAACTGTGCATTTCGTCTAATGCGGGTTTTTCAGTAAATTCTAAGTTTTTCAGTGCAACTCACTCCTATACAATGTACTACACTGTGCATTTCGTCTAATGCGGGTTTTTCAGTAAATTCTAAGTTTTTCAGTGCAACTCACTCATATACAATATACTACATTGTGCATTTCGTCTTATGCGGGTTTTTCAGTAAATTTTAAGTTTTTCAGTGCAACTCACTCATATACAATGTACTAAACTGTGGCATTTCGTCTAATGCGGGTTTTTCAGTAAATTCTAAGTTTTTCAGTGCAACTCACTCATATACAATGTACTACACTGTGCATTTCGTCTAATGCGGGTTTTTCAGTAAATTCTAAGTTTTTCAGTGCAACTCACTCATATACTATGTACTACACTGTGCATTTCGTCTAATGCGGGTTTTTTCAGTAATTCTAAGTTTTTCAGTGCAACTCACTCATATACAATGTACTACACTGTGCATTTCGTCTAATGCGGGTTTTTCAGTAAATTCTAAGTTTTTCAGTGCAACTCACTCATATACAATGTACTAAACTGTGCATTTCGTCTAATGCGGGTTTTTCAGTAAATTCTAAGTTTTTCAGTGCAACTCACTCCTATACAATGTACTACACTGTGCATTTCGTCTAATGCGGGTTTTTCAGTAAATTCTAAGTTTTTCAGTGCAACTCACTCATATACAATATACTACATTGTGCATTTCGTCTTATGCGGGTTTTTCAGTAAATTTTAAGTTTTTCAGTGCAACTCACTCATATACAATGTACTAAACTGTGCATTTCGTCTAATGCGGGTTTTTCAGTAAATTCTAAGTTTTTCAGTGCAACTCACTCATATACAATGTACTACACTGTGCATTTCGTCTAATGCGGGTTTTTCAGTAAATTCTAAGTTTTTCAGTGCACTCACTCATATACAATGTACTACACTGTGCATTTCGTCTAATGCGGGTTTTTCAGTAAATTCTAAGTTTTCAGTGCAACTCACTCATATACAATGTACTACACTGTGCATTTCGACTAATGCGGGTTTTTCAGTAAATTCTAAGTTTTTCAGTGCAATTCACTCATATACTATGTACTACACTGTGCATTTCGTCTAATGCGGTTTTTTCAGTAAATTCTAAGTTTTTCAGTGCAACTCACTCATATACAATGTACTACACTATGCATTTCGACTAATGCGGTGTTTTTCAGTAATTCTAAGTTTTTCAGTGCAACTCACTCATATACAATGTACTACACTGTGCATTTCGTCTAATGCGGGTTTTTCAGTAAATTCTAAGTTTTTCAGTGCAACTCACTCATATACAATGTACTACACTGTGCATTTCGTCTAATGCGGGTTTTTCAGTAAATTCTACGTTTTTCAGTGCAACTCACTCATATACAATGTACTAAACTGTGCATTTCGTCTAATGCGGGTTTTTCAGTAAATTCTAAGTTTTTCAGTGCAACTCACTCATATACAATGTACTACACTGTGCATTTCGTCTAATGCGGGGTTTTTTCAGTAAATTCTAAGTTTTTCAGTGCAACTCACTCATATACAATGTACTCCACTGTGCATTTCGTCTAATGCGGGTTTTTCAGTAAATTCTAAGTTTTTCAGTGCAACTCACTCATATACTATGTACTACACTGTGCATTTCATCTAATGCGGGTTTTTCAGTAAATTCTAAGTTTTTCAGTGCAACTCACTCATATACAATGTACTACACTGTGCATTTCGTCTAATGCGGGTTTTTCAGTAAATTCTAAGTTTTTCAGTGCAACTCACTCATATACAATGTACTACACTGTGCATTTCGTCTAATGCGGGTTTTTCAGTAAATTCTAAGTTTTTCAGTGCAACTCACTCATATACTATGTACTACACTGTGCATTTCGTCTAATGCGGGTTTTTCAGTAAATTCTAAGTTTTCAGTGCAACTCACTCATATACAATGTACTACACTGTGCAATTCGTCTAATGCGGGTTTTTCAGTAAATTCTAAGTTTTTCAGTGCAACTCACTCCTATACAATGTACTACACTTGTGCATTTCGTCTAATGCGGGTTTTTCAGTAATTCTAAGTTTTTCAGTGCAACTCACTCATATACAATATACTACATTGTGCATTTCGTCTTATGCGGGGTTTTTCAGTAAATTTTAAGTTTGTCAGTGCAACTCACTCATGTACAATGTACTAAACTGTGCATTTCGTCTAATGCGGGGTTTTTCAGTAAATTCTAAGTTTTTCAGTGCAACTCACTCATATACAATGTACTACACTGTGCATTTCGTCTAATGCGGGTTTTTCAGTAAATTCTAAGTTTTTCAGTGCAACTCACTCATATACAATGTACTACACTGTGCATTTCGTCTAATGCGGGTTTTTCAGTAAATTCTAAGTTTTTCAGTGCAACTCACTCATATACAATGTACTACACTGTGCATTTCGACTAATGCGGGTTTTTCAGTAAATTCTAAGTTTTCAGTGCAATTCACTCATATACTATGTACTACACTGTGCATTTCGTCTAATGCGGTTTTTTTCAGTAAATTCTAAGTTTTTCAGTGCAACTCACTCATATACAATGTACTACACTGTGCATTTCGACTAATGCGGGTTTTTTAGTAAATTCTAAGTTTTTCAGTGCAACTCACTCATATACAATGTACTACACTGTGCATTTCGTCTAATGCGGGTTTTTCAGTAAATTCTAAGTTTTTCAGTGCAACTCACTCATATACAATGTACTACACTGTGCATTTCGTCTAATGCGGGTTTTTCAGTAAATTCTAAGTTTTTCAGTGCAACTCACTCATATACAATGTACTAAACTGTGCATTTCGTCTAATGCGGGTTTTTTCAGTAAATTCTAAGTTTTTCAGTGCAACTCACTCATATACAATGTACTACACTGTGCATTTCGTCTAATGCGGGTTTTTCAGTAAATCTAAGTTTTTCAGTGCAACTCACTCATATACAATGTACTCCACTGTGCATTTCGTCTAATGCGGGTTTTTCAGTAAATTCTAAGTTTTCAGTGCAACTCACTCATATACTATGTACTACACTGTGCATTTCATCTAATGCGGGTTTTTCAGTAAATTCTAAGTTTTTCAGTGCAACTCACTCATATACAATGTACTTACACTGTGCATTTCGTCTAATGCGGGTTTTTCAGTAAATTCTAAGTTTTTCAGTGCAACTCACTCATATACAATGTACTACACTGTGCATTTCGTCTAATGCGGGTTTTTCAGTAAATTCTAAGTTTTTCAGTGCAACTCACTCATATACAATGTACTACACTGTGCATTTCGTCTAATGCGGGTTTTTCAGTAATTCTAAGTTTTTCAGTGCAACTCACTCATATACAATGTACTACACTGTGCATTTCGTCTAATGCGGGTTTTTCAGTAAATTCTAAGTTTTTCAGTGCAATTCACTCATATACTATGTACTACACTGTGCATTTCGTCTAATGCGGGTTTTTCAGTAAATTCTAATTTTTTCAGTGCAACTCACTCATATACAATGTACTACACTGTGCATTTCGTCTAATGCGGGTTTATCAGTAAATTCTAAGTTTTTCAGTGCAACTCACTCATATACAATGTACTACACTGTGCATTTCGTCTAATGCGGGTTTTTCAGTAAATTCTAAGTTTTCAGTGCAACTCACTCATATACAATGTACTACACTGTGCATTTCGTCTAATGCGGGTTTTCAGTAAATTCTAAGTTTTTCAGTGCAACTCACTCATATACAATGTACTACACTGTGCATTTCGTCTAATGCGGGTTTTTCAGTAAATTCTAAGTTTTCAGTGCAACTCACTCATATACAATGTACTACACTGTGCATTTCGTCTAATGCGGGTTTTTCAGTAAATTCTAAGTTTTTCAGTGCAATTCACTTCATATACTATGTACTACACTGTGCATTTCGTCTAATGCGGGTTTTTCAGTAAATTCTAAGTTTTTCAGTGCAATTCACTCATATACTATGTACTACACTGTGCATTTCGTCTAATGCGGGTTTTTCAGTAAATTCTAAGTTTTTCAGTGCAACTCACTCATATACAATGTACTACACTGTGCATTTCGTCTAATGCGGGTTTTTCAGTAAATTCTAAGTTTTTCAGTGCAACTCACTCATATACAATGTACTACACTGTGCATTTCGTCTAATGCGGGTTTTTCAGTAAATTCTAAGTTTTTCAGTGCAACTCACTCATATACAATGTACTCCACTGTGCATTTCGTCTAATGCGGGTTTTTCAGTAAATTCTAAGTTTTTCAGTGCAACTCACTCATATACTATGTACTACACTGTGCATTTCATCTAATGCGGGTTTTTCAGTAAATTCTAAGTTTTTCAGTGCAACTCACTCATATACAATGTACTACACTATGCATTTCGTCTAATGCGGGTTTTTCAGTAAATTCTAAGTTTTTCAGTGCAACTCACTCATATACAATGTACTACACTGTGCATTTCGTCTAATGCGGGTTTTTCAGTAAATTCTAAGTTTTTCAGTGCAACTCACTCATATACTATGTACTACACTGTGCATTTCGTCTAATGCGGGTTTTTCAGTAAATTCTAAGTTTTTCAGTGCAACTCACTCATATACAATGTACTACACTGTGCATTTCGTCTAATGCGGGTTTTTCAGTAAATTCTAAGTTTTTCAGTGCAACTCACTCATATACAATGTACTAAACTGTGCATTTCGTCTAATGCGGGTTTTTCAGTAAATTCTAAGTTTTTCAGTGCAACTCACTCCTATACAATGTACTACACTGTGCATTTCGTCTAATGCGGGTTTTTCAGTAAATTCTAAGTTTTTCAGTGCAACTCACTCATATACAATATACTACATTGTACATTTCGTCTTATGCGGGTTTTTCAGTAAATTTTAAGTTTTTCAGTGCAACTCACTCATATACAATGTACTAAACTGTGCATTTCGTCTAATGCGGGTTTTTTCAGTAAATTCTAAGTTTTTCAGTGCAACTCACTCATATACAATGTACTACACTGTGCATTTCGTCTAATGCGGGTTTTTCAGTAAATTCTAAGTTTTTCAGTGCAACTCACTCATATACTATGTACTACACTGTGCATTTCGTCTAATGCGGGTTTTTCAGTAAATTCTAAGTTTTTCAGTGCAACTCACTCATATACAATGTACTACACTGTGCATTTCGTCTAATGCGGGTTTTTCAGTAAATTCTAAGTTTTTCAGTGCAACTCACTCATATACAATGTACTAAACTGTGCATTTCGTCTAATGCGGGTTTTTCAGTAAATTCTAAGTTTTTCAGTGCAACTCACTCCTATACAATGTACTACACTGTGCATTTCGTCTAATGCGGGTTTTTCAGTAAATTCTAAGTTTTTCAGTGCAACTCACTCATATACAATATACTACATTGTGCATTTCGTCTTATGCGGGTTTTTCAGTAAATTTTAAGTTTTTCAGTGCAACTCACTCATATACAATGTACTAAACTGTGCATTTCGTCTAATGCGGGTTTTTCAGTAAATTCTAAGTTTTTCAGTGCAACTCACTCATATACAATGTACTACACTGTGCATTTCGTCTAATGCGGGGTTTTTCAGTAAATTCTAAGTTTTTCAGTGCAACTCAATCATATACAATGTACTAAACTGTGCATTTCGTCTAATGCGGGTTTTTCAGTAAATTCTAAGTTTTTCAGTGCAACTCACTCATATACAATGTACTACACTGTGCATTTCGTCTAATGCGGGTTTTTCAGTAATTCTAAGTTTTTCAGTGCAACTCACTCATATACTATGTACTACACTGTGCATTCATCTAATGCGGGTTTTTCAGTAAATTCTAAGTTTTTCAGTGCAACTCACTCATATACAATGTACTACACTGTGCATTTCGTCTAATGCGGGTTTTTCAGTAAATTCTAAGTTTTTCAGTGCAACTCACTCATTATACAATGTACTACACTGTGCATTTCGACTAATGCGGGTTTTTCAGTAAATTACAAGTTTTTCAGTGCAATTCACTCATATACTATGTACTACACTGTGCATTTCGTCTAATGCGGTTTTTTCAGTAAATTCTAAGTTTTTCAGTGCAACTCACTCATATACAATGTACTACACTGTGCATTTCGACTAATGCGGGTTTTTCAGTAAATTCTAAGTTTTTCAGTGCAACTCACTCATATACAATGTACTACACTGTGCATTTCGTCTAATGCGGGTTTTTCAGTAAATTCTAAGTTTTTCAGTGCAACTCACTCATATACAATGTACTACACTGTGCATTTCGTCTAATGCGGGTTTTTCAGTAAAT
Source organism: Mus caroli (assembly GCF_978045245.1). Lineage (NCBI taxonomy): Eukaryota > Metazoa > Chordata > Mammalia > Rodentia > Muridae > Mus > Mus caroli. The sequence goes on along the minus strand of NW_028227791.1, from coordinate 63,191 downwards.
TCTAAGTTTTTCAGTGCAACTCACTCATATACAATGTACTAAACTGTGCATTTCGTCTAATGCGGGTTTTTCAGTAAATTCTAAGTTTTTCAGTGCAACTCACTCATATACAATGTACTACACTGTGCATTTCGTCTAATGCGGGTTTTTCAGTAAATTCTAAGTTTTTCAGTGCAACTCACTCATATACAATGTACTCCACTGTGCATTTCGTCTAATGCGGGTTTTTCAGTAAATTCTAAGTTTTCAGTGCACTCACTCATATACTATGTACTACACTGTGCATTTCATCTAATGCGGGTTTTTCAGTAAATTCTAAGTTTTTCAGTGCAACTCACTCATATACAATATACTACATTGTACATTTCGTCTTATGCGGGTTTTTCAGTAAATTTTAAGTTTTTCAGTGCAACTCACTCATATACAATGTACTAAACTGTGCATTTCGTCTAATGCGGGTTTTTCAGTAAATTCTAAGTTTTTCAGTGCAACTCACTCATATACAATGTACTACACTGTGCATTTCGTCTAATGCGGGTTTTTCAGTAAATTCTAAGTTTTTCAGTGCAACTCACTCATATACTATGTACTACACTGTGCATTTCGTCTAATGCGGGTTTTTCAGTAAATTCTAAGTTTTTCAGTGCAACTCACTCATATACAATGTACTACACTGTGCATTTCGTCTAATGCGGGTTTTTCAGTAAATTCTAAGTTTTTCAGTGCAACTCACTCATATACAATGTACTACACTGTGCATTTCGTCTAATGCGGGTTTTTCAGTAAATTCTAAGTTTTTCAGTGCAACTCACTCCTATACAATGTACTACACTGTGCATTTCGTCTAATGCGGGTTTTCAGTAAATTCTAAGTTTTTCAGTGCAACTCACTCATATACTATGTACTACACTGTGCATTTCGTCTAATGCGGGTTTTTCAGTAAATTCTAAGTTTTTCAGTGCAACTCACTCATATACAATGTACTACACTGTGCATTTCGTCTAATGCGGGTTTTTCAGTAAATTCTAAGTTTTTCAGTGCAACTCACTCATATACAATGTACTTAAACTGTGCATTTCGTCTAATGCGGGTTTTTCAGTAAATTCCTAAGTTTTTCAGTGCAACTCACTCCTATACAATGTACTACACTGTGCATTTCGTCTAATGCGGGTTTTTCAGTAAATTCTAAGTTTTTCAGTGCAACTCACTCATATACAATATACTACATTGTACATTTCGTCTTATGCGGGTTTTTCAGTAAATTTTAAGTTTTTCAGTGCAACTCACTCATATACAATGTACTAAACTGTGCATTTCGTCTAATGCGGGTTTTTCAGTAAATTCTAAGTTTTTCAGTGCAACTCACTCATATACAATGTACTACACTGTGCATTTCGTCTAATGCGGGTTTTTCAGTAAATTCTAAGTTTTTCAGTGCAACTCACTCATATACTATGTACTACACTGTGCATTTCGTCTAATGCGGGTTTTTCAGTAAATTCTAAGTTTTTCAGTGCAACTCACTCATATACAATGTACTACACTGTGCATTTCGTCTAATGCGGGTTTTTCAGTAAATTCTAAGTTTTTCAGTGCAACTCACTCATATACAATGTACTAAACTGTGCATTTCGTCTAATGCGGGTTTTTCAGTAAATTCTAAGTTTTTCAGTGCAACTCACTCCTATACAATGTACTACACTGTGCATTTCGTCTAATGCGGGTTTTTCAGTAAATTCTAAGTTTTTCAGTGCAACTCACTCATATACAATATACTACATTGTGCATTTCGTCTTATGCGGGTTTTTCAGTAAATTTTAAGTTTTTCAGTGCAACTCACTCATATACAATGTACTAAACTGTGCATTTCGTCTAATGCGGGTTTTTCAGTAAATTCTAAGTTTTTCAGTGCAACTCACTCATATACAATGTACTACACTGTGCATTTCGACTAATGCGGGTTTTTCAGTAAATTACAAGTTTTTCAGTGCAATTCACTCATATACTATGTACTACACTGTGCATTTCGTCTAATGCGGTTTTTTTCAGTAAATTCTAAGTTTTTCAGTGCAACTCACTCATATACAATGTACTACACTGTGCATTTCGACTAATGCGGGTTTTTCAGTAAATTCTAAGTTTTCAGTGCAACTCACTCATATACAATGTACTACACTGTGCATTTCGTCTAATGCGGGTTTTTCAGTAAATTCTAAGTTTTTCAGTGCAACTCACTCATATACAATGTACTACACTGTGCATTTCGTCTAATGCGGGTTTTTCAGTAAATTCTAAGTTTTTCAGTGCAACTCACTCATATACAATGTACTAAACTGTGCATTTCGTCTAATGCGGGTTTTTCAGTAAATTCTAAGTTTTTCAGTGCAACTCACTCATATACAATGTACTACACTGTGCATTTCGTCTAATGCGGGTTTTTCAGTAAATTCTAAGTTTTTCAGTGCAACTCACTCATATACAATGTACTCCACTGTGCATTTCGTCTAATGCGGGTTTTTCAGTAAATTCTAAGTTTTTCAGTGCAACTCACTCATATACTATGTACTACACTGTGCATTTCATCTAATGCGGGTTTTTCAGTAAATTCTAAGTTTTTCAGTGCAACTCACTCATATACAATATACTACATTGTACATTTCGTCTTATGCGGGTTTTTCAGTAAATTTTAAGTTTTTCAGTGCAACTCACTCATATACAATGTACTAAACTGTGCATTTCGTCTAATGCGGGTTTTTCAGTAAATTCTAAGTTTTTCAGTGCAACTCACTCATATACAATGTACTACACTGTGCATTTCGTCTAATGCGGGTTTTTCAGTAAATTCTAAGTTTTTCAGTGCAACTCACTCATATACTATGTACTACACTGTGCATTTCGTCTAATGCGGGTTTTTCAGTAAATTCTAAGTTTTTCAGTGCAACTCACTCATATACAATGTACTACACTGTGCATTTCGTCTAATGCGGGTTTTTCAGTAAATTCTAAGTTTTTCAGTGCAACTCACTCATATACAATGTACTACACTGTGCATTTCGTCTAATGCGGGTTTTTCAGTAAATTCTAAGTTTTTCAGTGCAACTCACTCCTATACAATGTACTACACTGTGCATTTCGTCTAATGCGGGTTTTTCAGTAAATTCTAAGTTTTTCAGTGCAACTCACTCATATACTATGTACTACACTGTGCATTTCGTCTAATGCGGGTTTTTCAGTAAATTCTAAGTTTTTCAGTGCAACTCACTCATATACAATGTACTACACTGTGCATTTCGTCTAATGCGGGTTTTTCAGTAAATTCTAAGTTTTTCAGTGCAACTCACTCATATACAATGTACTAAACTGTGCATTTCGTCTAATGCGGGTTTTTCAGTAAATTCTAAGTTTTTCAGTGCAACTCACTCCTATACAATGTACTACACTGTGCATTTCGTCTAATGCGGGTTTTTCAGTAAATTCTAAGTTTTTCAGTGCAACTCACTCATATACAATATACTACATTGTACATTTCGTCTTATGCGGGTTTTTCAGTAAATTTTAAGTTTTTCAGTGCAACTCACTCATATACAATGTACTAAACTGTGCATTTCGTCTAATGCGGGTTTTTCAGTAAATTCTAAGTTTTTCAGTGCAACTCACTCATATACAATGTACTACACTGTGCATTTCGTCTAATGCGGGTTTTTCAGTAAATTCTAAGTTTTTCAGTGCAACTCACTCATATACTATGTACTACACTGTGCATTTCGTCTAATGCGGGTTTTTCAGTAAATTCTAAGTTTTTCAGTGCAACTCACTCATATACAATGTACTACACTGTGCATTTCGTCTAATGCGGGTTTTTCAGTAAATTCTAAGTTTTTCAGTGCAACTCACTCATATACAATGTACTAAACTGTGCATTTCGTCTAATGCGGGTTTTTCAGTAAATTCTAAGTTTTTCAGTGCAACTCACTCCTATACAATGTACTACACTGTGCATTTCGTCTAATGCGGGTTTTTCAGTAAATTCTAAGTTTTTCAGTGCAACTCACTCATATACAATATACTACATTGTGCATTTCGTCTTATGCGGGTTTTTCAGTAAATTTTAAGTTTTTCAGTGCAACTCACTCATATACAATGTACTAAACTGTGCATTTCGTCTAATGCGGGTTTTTCAGTAAATTCTAAGTTTTTCAGTGCAACTCACTCATATACAATGTACTACACTGTGCATTTCGTCTAATGCGGGTTTTTCAGTAAATTCTAAGTTTTTCAGTGCAACTCAATCATATACAATGTACTAAACTGTGCATTTCGTCTAATGCGGGTTTTTCAGTAAATTCTAAGTTTTTCAGTGCAACTCACTCATATACAATGTACTACACTGTGCATTTCGTCTAATGCGGGTTTTTCAGTAAATTCTAAGTTTTTCAGTGCAACTCACTCATATACTATGTACTACACTGTGCATTTCATCTAATGCGGGTTTTTCAGTAAATTCTAAGTTTTTCAGTGCAACTCACTCATATACAATGTACTACACTGTGCATTTCGTCTAATGCGGGTTTTTCAGTAAATTCTAAGTTTTTCAGTGCAACTCACTCATATACAATGTACTACACTGTGCATTTCGACTAATGCGGGTTTTTCAGTAAATTACAAGTTTTTCAGTGCAATTCACTCATATACTATGTACTACACTGTGCATTTCGTCTAATGCGGTTTTTTCAGTAAATTCTAAGTTTTTCAGTGCAACTCACTCATATACAATGTACTACACTGTGCATTTCGACTAATGCGGGTTTTTCAGTAAATTCTAAGTTTTTCAGTGCAACTCACTCATATACAATGTACTACACTGTGCATTTCGTCTAATGCGGGTTTTTCAGTAAATTCTAAGTTTTTCAGTGCAACTCACTCATATACAATGTACTACACTGTGCATTTCGTCTAATGCGGGTTTTTCAGTAAATTCTAAGTTTTTCAGTGCAACTCACTCATATACAATGTACTAAACTGTGCATTTCGTCTAATGCGGGTTTTTCAGTAAATTCTAAGTTTTTCAGTGCAACTCACTCATATACAATGTACTACACTGTGCATTTCGTCTAATGCGGGTTTTTCAGTAAATTCTAAGTTTTTCAGTGCAACTCACTCATATACAATGTACTCCACTGTGCATTTCGTCTAATGCGGGTTTTTCAGTAAATTCTAAGTTTTTCAGTGCAACTCACTCATATACTATGTACTACACTGTGCATTTCATCTAATGCGGGTTTTTCAGTAAATTCTAAGTTTTTCAGTGCAACTCACTCATATACAATATACTACATTGTACATTTCGTCTTATGCGGGTTTTTCAGTAAATTTTAAGTTTTTCAGTGCAACTCACTCATATACAATGTACTAAACTGTGCATTTCGTCTAATGCGGGTTTTTCAGTAAATTCTAAGTTTTTCAGTGCAACTCACTCATATACAATGTACTACACTGTGCATTTCGTCTAATGCGGGTTTTTCAGTAAATTCTAAGTTTTTCAGTGCAACTCACTCATATACTATGTACTACACTGTGCATTTCGTCTAATGCGGGTTTTTCAGTAAATTCTAAGTTTTTCAGTGCAACTCACTCATATACAATGTACTACACTGTGCATTTCGTCTAATGCGGGTTTTTCAGTAAATTCTAAGTTTTTCAGTGCAACTCACTCATATACAATGTACTACACTGTGCATTTCGTCTAATGCGGGTTTTTCAGTAAATTCTAAGTTTTTCAGTGCAACTCACTCCTATACAATGTACTACACTGTGCATTTCGTCTAATGCGGGTTTTTCAGTAAATTCTAAGTTTTTCAGTGCAACTCACTCATATACAATATACTACATTGTGCATTTCGTCTTATGCGGGTTTTTCAGTAAATTTTAAGTTTTTCAGTGCAACTCACTCATATACAATGTACTAAACTGTGCATTTCGTCTAATGCGGGTTTTTCAGTAAATTCTAAGTTTTTCAGTGCAACTCACTCATATACAATGTACTACACTGTGCATTTCGTCTAATGCGGGTTTTTCAGTAAATTCTAAGTTTTTCAGTGCAACTCACTCATATACAATGTACTACACTGTGCATTTCGTCTAATGCGGGTTTTTCAGTAAATTCTAAGTTTTTCAGTGCAACTCACTCATATACAATGTACTACACTGTGCATTTCGACTAATGCGGGTTTTTCAGTAAATTCTAAGTTTTTCAGTGCAATTCACTCATATACTATGTACTACACTGTGCATTTCGTCTAATGCGGTTTTTTCAGTAAATTCTAAGTTTTTCAGTGCAACTCACTCATATACAATGTACTACACTGTGCATTTCGACTAATGCGGGTTTTTCAGTAAATTCTAAGTTTTTCAGTGCAACTCACTCATATACAATGTACTACACTGTGCATTTCGTCTAATGCGGGTTTTTCAGTAAATTCTAAGTTTTTCAGTGCAACTCACTCATATACAATGTACTACACTGTGCATTTCGTCTAATGCGGGTTTTTCAGTAAATTCTAAGTTTTTCAGTGCAACTCACTCATATACAATGTACTAAACTGTGCATTTCGTCTAATGCGGGTTTTTCAGTAAATTCTAAGTTTTTCAGTGCAACTCACTCATATACAATGTACTACACTGTGCATTTCGTCTAATGCGGGTTTTTCAGTAAATTCTAAGTTTTTCAGTGCAACTCACTCATATACAATGTACTCCACTGTGCATTTCGTCTAATGCGGGTTTTTCAGTAAATTCTAAGTTTTTCAGTGCAACTCACTCATATACTATGTACTACACTGTGCATTTCATCTAATGCGGGTTTTTCAGTAAATTCTAAGTTTTTCAGTGCAACTCACTCATATACAATGTACTACACTGTGCATTTCGTCTAATGCGGGTTTTTCAGTAAATTCTAAGTTTTTCAGTGCAACTCACTCATATACAATGTACTACACTGTGCATTTCGTCTAATGCGGGTTTTTCAGTAAATTCTAAGTTTTTCAGTGCAACTCACTCCTATACAATGTACTACACTGTGCATTTCGTCTAATGCGGGTTTTTCAGTAAATTCTAAGTTTTTCAGTGCAACTCACTCATATACAATATACTACATTGTGCATTTCGTCTTATGCGGGTTTTTCAGTAAATTTTAAGTTTTTCAGTGCAACTCACTCATGTACAATGTACTAAACTGTGCATTTCGTCTAATGCGGGTTTTTCAGTAAATTCTAAGTTTTTCAGTGCAACTCACTCATATACAATGTACTACACTGTGCATTTCGTCTAATGCGGGTTTTTCAGTAAATTCTAAGTTTTTCAGTGCAACTCACTCATATACAATGTACTACACTGTGCATTTCGTCTAATGCGGGTTTTTCAGTAAATTCTAAGTTTTTCAGTGCAACTCACTCATATACAATGTACTACACTGTGCATTTCGACTAATGCGGGTTTTTCAGTAAATTCTAAGTTTTTCAGTGCAATTCACTCATATACTATGTACTACACTGTGCATTTCGTCTAATGCGGTTTTTTCAGTAAATTCTAAGTTTTTCAGTGCAACTCACTCATATACAATGTACTACACTGTGCATTTCGACTAATGCGGGTTTTTCAGTAAATTCTAAGTTTTTCAGTGCAACTCACTCATATACAATGTACTACACTGTGCATTTCGTCTAATGCGGGTTTTTCAGTAAATTCTAAGTTTTTCAGTGCAACTCACTCATATACAATGTACTACACTGTGCATTTCGTCTAATGCGGGTTTTTCAGTAAATTCTAAGTTTTTCAGTGCAACTCACTCATATACAATGTACTAAACTGTGCATTTCGTCTAATGCGGGTTTTTCAGTAAATTCTAAGTTTTTCAGTGCAACTCACTCATATACAATGTACTAAACTGTGCATTTCGTCTAATGCGGGTTTTTCAGTAAATTCTAAGTTTTTCAGTGCAACTCACTCATATACAATGTACTAAACTGTGCATTTCGTCTAATGCGGGTTTTTCAGTAAATTCTAAGTTTTTCAGTGCAACTCACTCATATACAATGTACTACACTGTGCATTTCGTCTAATGCGGGTTTTTCAGTAAATTCTAAGTTTTTCAGTGCAACTCACTCATATACAATGTACTCCACTGTGCATTTCGTCTAATGCGGGTTTTTCAGTAAATTCTAAGTTTTTCAGTGCAACTCACTCATATACTATGTACTACACTGTGCATTTCATCTAATGCGGGTTTTTTCAGTAAATTCTAAGTTTTTCAGTGCAACTCACTCATATACAATGTACTACACTGTGCATTTCGTCTAATGCGGGTTTTTCAGTAAATTCTAAGTTTTTCAGTGCAACTCACTCATATACAATGTACTACACTGTGCATTTCGTCTAATGCGGGTTTTTCAGTAAATTCTAAGTTTTTCAGTGCAACTCACTCATATACAATGTACTACACTGTGCATTTCGTCTAATGCGGGTTTTTCAGTAAATTCTAAGTTTTTCAGTGCAACTCACTCATATACAATGTACTACACTGTGCATTTCGTCTAATGCGGGTTTTTTAGTAAATTCTAAGTTTTTCAGTGCAACTCACTCATATACAATGTACTACACTGTGCATTTCGTCTAATGCGGGTTTTTCAGTAAATTCTAAGTTTTTCAGTGCAATTCACTCATATACTATGTACTACACTGTGCATTTCGTCTAATGCGGGTTTTTCAGTAAATTCTAATTTTTTCAGTGCAACTCACTCATATACAATGTACTACACTGTGCATTTCGTCTAATGCGGGTTTTTCAGTAAATTCTAAGTTTTTCAGTGCAACTCACTCATATACAATGTACTACACTGTGCATTTCGTCTAATGCGGGTTTTTCAGTAAATTCTAAGTTTTTCAGTGCAACTCACTCATATACAATGTACTACACTGTGCATTTCGTCTAATGCGGGTTTTTCAGTAAATTCTAAGTTTTTCAGTGCAACTCACTCATATACAATGTACTACACTGTGCATTTCGTCTAATGCGGGTTTTTCAGTAAATTCTAAGTTTTTCAGTGCAACTCACTCATATACAATGTACTACACTGTGCATTTCGTCTAATGCGGGTTTTTCAGTAAATTCTAAGTTTTTTAGTGCAACTCACTCATATACAATGTACTAAACTGTGCATTTCGTCTAATGCGGGTTTTTCAGTAAATTCTAAGTTTTTCAGTGCAACTCACTCATATATAATGTACTACACTGTGCATTTCGTCTAATGCGGGTTTTTCAGTAAATTCTAAGTTTTTCAGTGCAACTCACTCATATACAATGTACTACACTGTGCATTTCGTCTAATGCGGGTTTTTCAGTAAATTCTAAGTTTTTCAGTGCAACTCACTCATATACAATGTACTACACTGTGCATTTCGTCTAATGCGGGTTTTTCAGTAAATTCTAAGTTTTTCAGTGCAACTCACTCATATACAATGTACTACACTGTGCATTTCGTCTAATGCGGGTTTTTCAGTAAATTCTAAGTTTTTCAGTGCAATTCACTCATATACAATGTACTACACTGTGCATTTCGTCTAATGCGGGTTTTTCAGTAAATTCTAAGTTTTTCAGTGCAACTCACTCATATACAATGTACTACACTCTGCATTTCGTCTAATGCGGGTTTTTCAGTAAATTCTAAGTTTTTCAGTGCAACTCACTCATATACAATGTACTACACTGTGCATTTCGTCTAATGCGGGTTTTTCAGTAAATTCTAAGTTTTTCAGTGCAACTCACTCATATACAATGTACTACACTGTGCATTTCGTCTAATGCGGGTTTTTCAGTAAATTCTAAGTTTTTCAGTGCAACTCACTCATATACAATGTACTACACTGTGCATTTCGTCTAATGCGGGTTTTTCAGTAAATTCTAAGTTTTTCAGTGCAACTCACTCATATACAATGTACTACACTGTGCATATCGTCTAATGCGGGTTTTTCAGTAAATTCTAAGTTTTTCAGTGCAACTCACTCATATACAATGTACTACACTGTGCATTTCGTCTAATGCGGGTTTTTCAGTAAATTCTAAGTTTTTCAGTGCAATTCACTCATATACTATGTACTACACTGTGCATTTCGTCTAATGCGGTTTTTTCAGTAAATTCTAAGTTTTTCAGTGCAACTCACTCATATACAATGTACTACACTGTGCATTTCGTCTAATGCGGGTTTTTCAGTAAATTCTAAGTTTTTAAGTGCAACTCACTCATATACAATGTACTACACTGTGCATTTCGTCTAATGCGGGTTTTTCAGTAAATTCTAAGTTTTTCAGTGCAACTCACTCATATACAATGTACTAAACTGTGCATTTCGTCTAATGCGGGTTTTTCAGTAAATTCTAAGTTTTTCAGTGCAACTCACTCATATATAATGTACTACACTGTGCATTTCGTCTAATGCGGGTTTTTCAGTAAATTCTAAGTTTTTCAGTGCAACTCACTCATATACAATGTACTACACTGTGCATTTCGTCTAATGCGGGTTTTTCAGTAAATTCTAAGTTTTTCAGTGCAACTCACTCATATACAATGTACTACACTGTGCATTTCATCTAATGCGGGTTTTTCAGTAAATTCTAAGTTTTTCAGTGCAACTCACTCATATACAATGTACTACACTGTGCATTTCGTCTAATGCGGGTTTTTCAGTAAATTCTAAGTTTTTCAGTGCAACTCACTCATATACTCTGTACTACACTGTGCATTTCGTCTAATGCTGGTTTTTCAGTAAATTCTAATTTTTTCAGTGCAACTCACTCATTTACAATGTACTACACTGTGCATTTCGTCTGATGCGGGTTTTTCAGTAAATTCTAATTTTTTCAGTGCAACTCACTCATATACAATGTACTACACTGTGCATTTCGTCTGATGCGGGTTTTTCAGTAAATTCTAAGTTTTTCAGTGCAACTCATTCATATACAATGTACTACACTGTGCATTTCGTCTAATGCGGGTTTTTCAGTAAATTCTAAGTTTTTCAGTGCAATTCACTCATATACTATGTACTACACTGTGTATTTCGTCTAATGCGGGTTTTTCAGTAAATTCTAAGTTTTTCAGTGCAACTCACTCATATACAATGTACTACACTGTGCATTTCGACTAATGCGGGTTTTTCAGTAAATTCTAAGTTTTTCAGTGCAACTCACTCATATACAATGTACTACACTGTGCATTTCGTCTAATGCGGGTTTTTCAGTAAATTCTAAGTTTTTCAGTGCAACTCACTCATATACAATGTACTACACTGTGCATTTCGTCTAATGCGGGTTTTTCAGTAAATTCTAAGTTTTTCAGTGCAACTCACTCATATACAATGTACTAAACTGTGCATTTCGTCTAATGCGGGTTTTTCAGTAAATTCTAAGTTTTTCAGTGCAACTCACTCATATACAATGTACTACACTGTGCATTTCGTCTAATGCGGGTTTTTCAGTAAATTCTAAGTTTTTCAGTGCAACTCACTCATATACAATGTACTACACTGTGCATTTCGTCTAATGCGGGTTTTTCAGTAAATTCTAAGTTTTTCAGTGCAACTCACTCATATACAATGTACTACACTGTGCATTTCATCTAATGCGGGTTTTTCAGTAAATTCTAAGTTTTTCAGTGCAACTCACTCATATACAATGTACTACACTGTGCATTTCGTCTAATGCGGGTTTTTCAGTAAATTCTAAGTTTTTCAGTGCAACTCACTCATATACTATGTACTACACTGTGCATTTCGTCTAATGCGGGTTTTTCAGTAAATTCTAAATTTTTCAGTGCAACTCACTCATATACTATGTACTACACTGTACATTTCGTCTAATGCGGGTTTTTCAGTAAATTCTAAGTTTTTCAGTGCAACTCACTCATATACTATGTACTACACTGTGCATTTCGTCTAATGCGGGTTTTTCAGTAAATTCTAAGTTTTACAGTGCAACTCACTCATATACTATGTACTACACTGTGCATTTCGTCTAATGCGGGTTTTTCAGTAAATTCTAAGTTTTTCAGTGCAACTCACTCATATACAATGTACTACACTGTGCATTTCGTCTAATGCGGTTTTTTCAGTAAATTCTAAATTTTTCAGTGCAATTCACTCATATACTATGTACTACACTGTGCATTTCGTCTAATGCGGGTTTTTCAGTAAATTCTAAGTTTTTCAGTGCAACTCACTCATATACAATGTACTACACTGTGCATTTCGTCTAATGCGGGTTTTTCAGTAAATTCTAAGTTTTTCAGTGCAACTCACTCATATACAATGTACTACACTGTGCATTTAGTCTAATGCGGGTTTTACAGTAAATTCTAAGTTTTTCAGTGCAACTCACTCATATACTATGTACTACACTGTGCATTTCATCTAATGCGGGTTTTTCAGTAAATTCTAAGTTTTTCAGTGCAACTCACTCCTATACAATGTACTACACTGTTCATTTCGTCTAATGCGGGTTTTTTAGTAAATTCTAAGTTTTTCAGTGCAACTCACTCATATACAATGTACTACACTGTGCATTTCGTCTAATGCGGGTTTTTCAGTAAATTCTAAATTTTTCAGTGCAACTCACTCATATACTATGTACTACACTGTACATTTCGTCTAATGCGGGTTTTTCAGTAAATTCTAAGTTTTTCAGTGCAACTCACTCATATACAATGTACTACACTGTGCATTTCGTCTAATGCGGGTTTTTCAGTAAATTCTAAGTTTTTCAGTGCAATTCACTCATATACTATGTACTACACTGTGCATTTCGTCTAATGCGGGTTTTTCAGTAAATTCTAAGTTTTTCAGTGCAACTCACTCATATACAATGTACTACACTGTGCATTTCATCTAATGCGGGTTTTTCAGTAAATTCTAAGTTTTTCAGTGCAACTCACTCATATACAATGTACTACACTGTGCATTTTGTCTAATGCGGGTTTTTCAGTAAATTCTAAGTTTTTCAGTGCAACTCACTCATATACAATGTACTACACTGTGCATTTCGTCTAATGCGGGTTTTTCAGTAAATTCTAAGTTTTTCAGTGCAACTCACTCATATACAATGTACTAAACTGTGCATTTCGTCTAATGCGGGTTTTTCAGTAAATTCTAAGTTTTTCAGTGCAACTCACTCATATACAATGTACTACACTGTGCATTTCGTCTAATGCGGGTTTTTCAGTAAATTCTAAGTTTTTCAGTGCAACTCACTCATATACTCTGTACTACACTGTGCATTTCGTCTCATGCTGGTTTTTCAGTAAATTCTAATTTTTTCAGTGCAACTCACTCATATACAATGTACTATACTGTGCATTTCGTCTGATGCGGGTTTTTCAGTAAATTCTAATTTTTTCAGTGCAACTCACTCATATACAATGTACTACACTGTGCATTTCGTCTGATGCGGGTTTTTCAGTAAATTCTAAGTTTTTCAGTGCAACTCACTCATATACAATGTACTACACTGTGCATTTCGTCTAATGCGGGTTTTTCAGTAAATTCTAAGTTTTTCAGTGCAATTCACTCATATACTATGTACTACACTGTGCATTTCGTCTAATGCGGGTTTTTCAGTAAATTCTAAGTTTTTCAGTGCAACTCACTCATATACAATGTACTACACTGTGCATTTCGACTAATGCGGGTTTTTCAGTAAATTCTAAGTTTTTCAGTGCAACTCACTCATATACAATGTACTACACTGTGCATTTCGTCTAATGCGGGTTTTTCAGTAAATTCTAAGTTTTTCAGTGCAACTCACTCATATACAATGTACTACACTGTGTATTTCGTCTAATGCGGGTTTTTCAGTAAATTCTAAGTTTTTCAGTGCAACTCAATCATATACAATGTACTAAACTGTGCATTTCGTCTAATGCGGGTTTTTCAGTAAATTCTAAGTTTTTCAGTGCAACTCACTCATATACAATGTACTACACTGTGCATTTCGTCTAATGCGGGTTTTTCAGTAAATTCTAAGTTTTTCAGTGCAACTCACTCATATACAATGTACTACACTGTGCATTTCGTCTAATGCGGGTTTTTCAGTAAATTCTAAGTTTTTCAGTGCAACTCACTCATATACAATGTACTACACTGTGCATTTCATCTAATGCGGGTTTTTCAGTAAATTCTAAGTTTTTCAGTGCAACTCACTCATATACAATGTACTACACTGTGCATTTCGTCTAATGCGGGTTTTTCAGTAAATTCTAAGTTTTTCAGTGCAACTCACTCATATACTATGTACTACACTGTGCATTTTGTCTAATGCGGGTTTTTCAGTAAATTCTAAATTTTTCAGTGCAACTCACTCATATACTATGTACTACACTGTACATTTCGTCTAATGAGGGTTTTTCAGTAAATTCTAAGTTTTTCAGTGCAACTCACTCATATACTATGTACTACACTGTGCATTTCGTCTAATGCGGGTTTTTCAGTAAATTCTAAGTTTTTCAGTGCAACTCACTCATATACAATGTACTACACTGTGCATTTCGTCTAATGCGGGTTTTTCAGTAAATTCTAAGTTTTTCAGTGCAACTCACTCATATACAATGTACTACACTGTGCATTTAGTCTAATGCGGGTTTTACAGTAAATTCTAAGTTTTTCAGTGAAACTCACTCATATACTATGTACTACACTGTGCATTTCATCTAATGCGGGTTTTTCTGTAAATTCTAAGTTTTTCAGTGCAACTCACTCCTATACAATGTACTACACTGTTCATTTCGTCTAATGCGGGTTTTTTAGTAAATTCTAAGTTTTTCAGTGCAACTCACTCATATACAATGTACTACACTGTGCATTTCGTCTAATGCGGGTTTTTCAGTAAATTCTAAGTTTTTCAGTGCAACTCATTCATATACAATGTACTACACTGTGCATTTCGTCTAATGCGGGTTTTTCAGTAAATTCTAAGTTTTTCAGTGCAATTCACTCATATACTATGTACTACACTGTGTATTTCGTCTAATGCGGGTTTTTCAGTAAATTCTAAGTTTTTCAGTGCAACTCACTCATATACAATGTACTACACTGTGCATTTCGACTAATGCGGGTTTTTCAGTAAATTCTAAGTTTTTCAGTGCAACTCACTCATATACAATGTACTACACTGTGCATTTCGTCTAATGCGGGTTTTTCAGTAAATTCTAAGTTTTTCAGTGCAACTCACTCATATACAATGTACTACACTGTGCATTTCGTCTAATGCGGGTTTTTCAGTAAATTCTAAGTTTTTCAGTGCAACTCACTCATATACAATGTACTAAACTGTGCATTTCGTCTAATGCGGGTTTTTCAGTAAATTCTAAGTTTTTCAGTGCAACTCACTCATATACAATGTACTACACTGTGCATTTCGTCTAATGCGGGTTTTTCAGTAAATTCTAAGTTTTTCAGTGCAACTCACTCATATACAATGTACTACACTGTGCATTTCGTCTAATGCGGGTTTTTCAGTAAATTCTAAGTTTTTCAGTGCAACTCACTCATATACAATGTACTACACTGTGCATTTCATCTAATGCGGGTTTTTCAGTAAATTCTAAGTTTTTCAGTGCAACTCACTCATATACAATGTACTACACTGTGCATTTCGTCTAATGCGGGTTTTTCAGTAAATTCTAAGTTTTTCAGTGCAACTCACTCATATACTATGTACTACACTGTGCATTTCGTCTAATGCGGGTTTTTCAGTAAATTCTAAATTTTTCAGTGCAACTCACTCATATACTATGTACTACACTGTACATTTCGTCTAATGCGGGTTTTTCAGTAAATTCTAAGTTTTTCAGTGCAACTCACTCATATACTATGTACTACACTGTGCATTTCGTCTAATGCGGGTTTTTCAGTAAATTCTAAGTTTTACAGTGCAACTCACTCATATACTATGTACTACACTGTGCATTTCGTCTAATGCGGGTTTTTCAGTAAATTCTAAGTTTTTCAGTGCAACTCACTCATATACAATGTACTACACTGTGCATTTCGTCTAATGCGGTTTTTTCAGTAAATTCTAAATTTTTCAGTGCAATTCACTCATATACTATGTACTACACTGTGCATTTCGTCTAATGCGGGTTTTTCAGTAAATTCTAAGTTTTTCAGTGCAACTCACTCATATACAATGTACTACACTGTGCATTTCGTCTAATGCGGGTTTTTCAGTAAATTCTAAGTTTTTCAGTGCAACTCACTCATATACAATGTACTACACTGTGCATTTAGTCTAATGCGGGTTTTACAGTAAATTCTAAGTTTTTCAGTGCAACTCACTCATATACTATGTACTACACTGTGCATTTCATCTAATGCGGGTTTTTCAGTAAATTCTAAGTTTTTCAGTGCAACTCACTCCTATACAATGTACTACACGGTTCATTTCGTCTAATGCGGGTTTTTTAGTAAATTCTAAGTTTTTCAGTGCAACTCACTCATATACAATGTACTACACTGTGCATTTCGTCTAATGCGGGTTTTTCAGTAAATTCTAAATTTTTCAGTGCAACTCACTCATATACTATGTACTACACTGTACATTTCGTCTAATGCGGGTTTTTCAGTAAATTCTAAGTTTTTCAGTGCA
The DNA here is from genome assembly GCF_978045245.1 of Mus caroli. Taxonomy (NCBI): domain Eukaryota; kingdom Metazoa; phylum Chordata; class Mammalia; order Rodentia; family Muridae; genus Mus; species Mus caroli. The sequence goes on along the minus strand of NW_028227791.1, from coordinate 46,504 downwards.
ACTCACTCATATACAATGTACTACACTGTGCATTTCGTCTAATGCGGGTTTTTCAGTAAATTCTAAGTTTTTCAGTGCAATTCACTCATATACTATGTACTACACTGTGCATTTCGTCTAATGCGGGTTTTTCAGTAAATTCTAAGTTTTTCAGTGCAACTCACTCATATACAATGTACTACACTGTGCATTTCATCTAATGCGGGTTTTTCAGTAAATTCTAAGTTTTTCAGTGCAACTCACTCATATACAATGTACTACACTGTGCATTTTGTCTAATGCGGGTTTTTCAGTAAATTCTAAGTTTTTCAGTGCAACTCACTCATATACAATGTACTACACTGTGCATTTCGTCTAATGCGGGTTTTTCAGTAAATTCTAAGTTTTTCAGTGCAACTCACTCATATACAATGTACTAAACTGTGCATTTCGTCTAATGCGGGTTTTTCAGTAAATTCTAAGTTTTTCAGTGCAACTCACTCATATACAATGTACTACACTGTGCATTTCGTCTAATGCGGGTTTTTCAGTAAATTCTAAGTTTTTCAGTGCAACTCACTCATATACTCTGTACTACACTGTGCATTTCGTCTCATGCTGGTTTTTCAGTAAATTCTAATTTTTTCAGTGCAACTCACTCATATACAATGTACTATACTGTGCATTTCGTCTGATGCGGGTTTTTCAGTAAATTCTAATTTTTTCAGTGCAACTCACTCATATACAATGTACTACACTGTGCATTTCGTCTGATGCGGGTTTTTCAGTAAATTCTAAGTTTTTCAGTGCAACTCACTCATATACAATGTACTACACTGTGCATTTCGTCTAATGCGGGTTTTTCAGTAAATTCTAAGTTTTTCAGTGCAATTCACTCATATACTATGTACTACACTGTGCATTTCGTCTAATGCGGGTTTTTCAGTAAATTCTAAGTTTTTCAGTGCAACTCACTCATATACAATGTACTACACTGTGCATTTCGACTAATGCGGGTTTTTCAGTAAATTCTAAGTTTTTCAGTGCAACTCACTCATATACAATGTACTACACTGTGCATTTCGTCTAATGCGGGTTTTTCAGTAAATTCTAAGTTTTTCAGTGCAACTCACTCATATACAATGTACTACACTGTGCATTTCGTCTAATGCGGGTTTTTCAGTAAATTCTAAGTTTTTCAGTGCAACTCAATCATATACAATGTACTAAACTGTGCATTTCGTCTAATGCGGGTTTTTCAGTAAATTCTAAGTTTTTCAGTGCAACTCACTCATATACAATGTACTACACTGTGCATTTCGTCTAATGCGGGTTTTTCAGTAAATTCTAAGTTTTTCAGTGCAACTCACTCATATACAATGTACTACACTGTGCATTTCGTCTAATGCGGGTTTTTCAGTAAATTCTAAGTTTTTCAGTGCAACTCACTCATATACAATGTACTACACTGTGCATTTCATCTAATGCGGGTTTTTCAGTAAATTCTAAGTTTTTCAGTGCAACTCACTCATATACAATGTACTACACTGTGCATTTCGTCTAATGCGGGTTTTTCAGTAAATTCTAAGTTTTTCAGTGCAACTCACTCATATACTATGTACTACACTGTGCATTTTGTCTAATGCGGGTTTTTCAGTAAATTCTAAATTTTTCAGTGCAACTCACTCATATACTATGTACTACACTGTACATTTCGTCTAATGAGGGTTTTTCAGTAAATTCTAAGTTTTTCAGTGCAACTCACTCATATACTATGTACTACACTGTGCATTTCGTCTAATGCGGGTTTTTCAGTAAATTCTAAGTTTTACAGTGCAACTCACTCATATACTATGTACTACACTGTGCATTTCGTCTAATGCGGGTTTTTCAGTAAATTCTAAGTTTTTCAGTGCAACTCACTCATATACAATGTACTACACTGTGCATTTCGTCTAATGCGGTTTTTTCAGTAAATTCTAAATTTTTCAGTGCAATTCACTCATATACTATGTACTACACTGTGCATTTCGTCTAATGCGGGTTTTTCAGTAAATTCTAAGTTTTTCAGTGCAACTCACTCATATACAATGTACTACACTGTGCATTTCGTCTAATGCGGGTTTTTCAGTAAATTCTAAGTTTTTCAGTGCAACTCACTCATATACAATGTACTACACTGTGCATTTAGTCTAATGCGGGTTTTACAGTAAATTCTAAGTTTTTCAGTGAAACTCACTCATATACTATGTACTACACTGTGCATTTCATCTAATGCGGGTTTTTCAGTAAATTCTAAGTTTTTCAGTGCAACTCACTCCTATACAATGTACTACACTGTTCATTTCGTCTAATGCGGGTTTTTTAGTAAATTCTAAGTTTTTCAGTGCAACTCACTCATATACAATGTACTACACTGTGCATTTCGTCTAATGCGGGTTTTTCAGTAAATTCTAAGTTTTTCAGTGCAACTCACTCATATACAATGTACTACACTGTGCATTTCGTCTAATGCGGGTTTTTCAGTAAATTCTAAGTTTTTCAGTGCAATTCACTCATATACTATGTACTACACTGTGCATTTCGTCTAATGCGGGTTTTTCAGTAAATTCTAAGTTTTTCAGTGCAACTCACTCATATACAATGTACTACACTGTGCATTTCATCTAATGCGGGTTTTTCAGTAAATTCTAAGTTTTTCAGTGCAACTCACTCATATACAATGTACTACACTGTGCATTTCGTCTAATGCGGGTTTTTCAGTAAATTCTAAGTTTTTCAGTGCAACTCACTCATATACAATGTACTACACTGTGCATTTCGTCTAATGCGGGTTTTTCAGTAAATTCTAAGTTTTTCAGTGCAACTCACTCATATACAATGTACTAAACTGTGCATTTCGTCTAATGCGGGTTTTTCAGTAAATTCTAAGTTTTTCAGTGCAACTCACTCATATACAATGTACTACACTGTGCATTTCGTCTAATGCGGGTTTTTCAGTAAATTCTAAGTTTTTCAGTGCAACTCACTCATATACTCTGTACTACACTGTGCATTTCGTCTCATGCTGGTTTTTCAGTAAATTCTAATTTTTTCAGTGCAACTCACTCATATACAATGTACTATACTGTGCATTTCGTCTGATGCGGGTTTTTCAGTAAATTCTAATTTTTTCAGTGCAACTCACTCATATACAATGTACTACACTGTGCATTTCGTCTGATGCGGGTTTTTCAGTAAATTCTAAGTTTTTCAGTGCAACTCACTCATATACAATGTACTACACTGTGCATTTCGTCTAATGCGGGTTTTTCAGTAAATTCTAAGTTTTTCAGTGCAATTCACTCATATACTATGTACTACACTGTGCATTTCGTCTAATGCGGGTTTTTCAGTAAATTCTAAGTTTTTCAGTGCAACTCACTCATATACAATGTACTACACTGTGCATTTCGACTAATGCGGGTTTTTCAGTAAATTCTAAGTTTTTCAGTGCAACTCACTCATATACAATGTACTACACTGTGCATTTCGTCTAATGCGGGTTTTTCAGTAAATTCTAAGTTTTTCAGTGCAACTCACTCATATACAATGTACTACACTGTGCATTTCGTCTAATGCGGGTTTTTCAGTAAATTCTAAGTTTTTCAGTGCAACTCAATCATATACAATGTACTAAACTGTGCATTTCGTCTAATGCGGGTTTTTCAGTAAATTCTAAGTTTTTCAGTGCAACTCACTCATATACAATGTACTACACTGTGCATTTCGTCTAATGCGGGTTTTTCAGTAAATTCTAAGTTTTTCAGTGCAACCCACTCATATACAATGTACTACACTGTGCATTTCGTCTAATGCGGGTTTTTCAGTAAATTCTAAGTTTTTCAGTGCAACTCACTCATATACAATGTACTACACTGTGCATTTCATCTAATGCGGGTTTTTCAGTAAATTCTAAGTTTTTCAGTGCAACTCACTCATATACAATGTACTACACTGTGCATTTCGTCTAATGCGGGTTTTTCAGTAAATTCTAAGTTTTTCAGTGCAACTCACTCATATACTATGTACTACACTGTGCATTTCGTCTAATGCGGGTTTTTCAGTAAATTCTAAATTTTTCAGTGCAACTCACTCATATACTATGTACTACACTGTACATTTCGTCTAATGAGGGTTTTTCAGTAAATTCTAAGTTTTTCAGTGCAACTCACTCATATACTATGTACTACACTGTGCATTTCGTCTAATGCGGGTTTTTCAGTAAATTCTAAGTTTTACAGTGCAACTCACTCATATACTATGTACTACACTGTGCATTTCATCTAATGCGGGTTTTTCAGTAAATTCTAAGTTTTTCAGTGCAACTCACTCATATACAATGTACTACACTGTGCATTTCGTCTAATGCGGTTTTTTCAGTAAATTCTAAGTTTTTCAGTGCAATTCACTCATATACTATGTACTACACTGTGCATTTCGTCTAATGCGGGTTTTTCAGTAAATTCTAAGTTTTTCAGTGCAACTCACTCATATACAATGTACTACACTGTGCATTTCGTCTAATGCGCGTTTTTCAGTAAATTCTAAGTTTTTCAGTGCAACTCACTCATATACAATGTACTACACTGTGCATTTAGTCTAATGCGGGTTTTTCAGTAAATTCTAAGTTTTTCAGTGCAACTCACTCATATACTATGTACTACACTGTGCATTTCATCTAATGCGGGTTTTTCAGTAAATTCTAAGTTTTTCAGTGCAACTCACTCCTATACAATGTACTACACTGTTCATTTCGTCTAATGCGGGTTTTTTAGTAAATTCTAAGTTTCTCAGTGCAACTCACTCATATACAATGTACTACACTGTGCATTTCGTCTAATGCGGGTTTTTCAGTAAATTCTAAATTTTTCAGTGCAACTCACTCATATACTATGTACTACACTGTACATTTCGTCTAATGCGGGTTTTTCAGTAAATTCTAAGTTTTTCAGTGCAACTCACTCATAACAATGTACTACACTGTGCATTTCGTCTAATGCGGGTTTTTCAGTAAATTCTAAGTTTTTCAGTGCAACTCACTCATATACAATGTACTACACTGTGCATTTCGTCTAATGCGGGTTTTTCAGTAAATTCTAAGTTTTTCAGTGCAATTCACTCATATACTATGTACTACACTGTGCATTTCGTCTAATGCGGGTTTTTCAGTAAATTCTAAGTTTTTCAGTGCAACTCACTCATATACAATGTACTACACTGTGCATTTCGACTAATGCGGGTTTTTCAGTAAATTCTAAGTTTTTCAGTGCAACTCACTCATATACAATGTACTACACTGTGCATTTCGTCTAATGCGGGTTTTTCAGTAAATTCTAAGTTTTTCAGTGCAACTCACTCATATACAATGTACTACACTGTGCATTTCGTCTAATGCGGGTTTTTCAGTAAATTCTAAGTTTTTCAGTGCAACTCAATCATATACAATGTACTAAACTGTGCATTTCATCTAATGCGGGTTTTTCAGTAAATTCTAAGTTTTTCAGTGCAACTCACTCATATACAATGTACTACACTGTGCATTTCGTCTAATGCGGGTTTTTCAGTAAATTCTAAGTTTTTCAGTGCAACCCACTCATATACAATGTACTACACTGTGCATTTCGTCTAATGCGGGTTTTTCAGTAAATTCTAAGTTTTTCAGTGCAACTCACTCATATACAATGTACTACACTGTGCATTTCATCTAATGCGGGTTTTTCAGTAAATTCTAAGTTTTTCAGTGCAACTCACTCATATACAATGTACTACACTGTGCATTTCGTCTAATGCGGGTTTTTCAGTAAATTCTAAGTTTTTCAGTGCAACTCACTCATATACTATGTACTACACTGTGCATTTCGTCTAATGCGGGTTTTTCAGTAAATTCTAAATTTTTCAGTGCAACTCACTCATATACTATGTACTACACTGTACATTTCGTCTAATGAGGGTTTTTCAGTAAATTCTAAGTTTTTCAGTGCAACTCACTCATATACAATGTACTACACTGTGCATTTCATCTAATGCGGGTTTTTCAGTAAATTCTAAGTTTTTCAGTGCAACTCACTCATATACAATGTACTACACTGTGCATTTCGTCTAATGCGGGTTTTTCAGTAAATTCTAAGTTTTTCAGTGCAACTCACTCATATACAATGTACTACACTGTTCATTTCGTCTAATGCGGGTTTTTTAGTAAATTCTAAGTTTTTCAGTGCAACTCACTCATATACAATGTACTACACTGTGCATTTCGTCTAATGCGGGTTTTTTCAGTAAATTCTAAGTTTTTCAGTGCAACTCACTCATATACTATGTACTACACTGTGCATTTCGTCTAATGCGGGTTTTTCAGTAAATTCTAAGTTTTACAGTGCAACTCACTCATATACTATGTACTACACTGTGCATTTCGTCTAATGCGGGTTTTTCAGTAAATTCTAAGTTTTTCAGTGCAACTCACTCATATACAATGTACTACACTGTGCATTTCGTCTAATGCGGTTTTTTCAGTAAATTCTAAGTTTTTCAGTGCAATTCACTCATATACTATGTACTACACTGTGCATTTCGTCTAATGCGGGTTTTTCAGTAAATTCTAAGTTTTTCAGTGCAACTCACTCATATACAATGTACTACACTGTGCATTTCCTCTAATGCGGGTTTTTCAGTAAATTCTAAGTTTTTCAGTGCAACTCACTCATATACAATGTACTACACTGTGCATTTCGTCTAATGCGGGTTTTTCAGTAAATTCTAAGTTTTTCAGTGCAACTCACTCATATACAATGTACTACACTGTGCATTTCGTCTAATGCGGGTTTTTCAGTAAATTCTAAGTTTTTCAGTGCAACTCACTCATATACAATGTACTACACTGTGCATTTCGTCTAATGCGGGTTTTTCAGTAAATTCTAAGTTTTTCAGTGCAACTCACTCATATACAATGTACTCACTGTGCATTTCATCTAATGCGGGTTTTTCAGTAAATTCTAAGTTTTTCAGTGCAACTCACTCATATACAATGTACTACACTGTGCATTTCGTCTAATGCGGGTTTTTCAGTAAATTCTAAGTTTTTCAGTGCAACTCACTCATATACTATGTACTACACTGTGCATTTTGTCTAATGCGGGTTTTTCAGTAAATTCTAAATTTTTCAGTGCAACTCACTCATATACTATGTACTACACTGTACATTTCGTCTAATGAGGGTTTTTCAGTAAATTCTAAGTTTTTCAGTGCAACTCACTCATATACTATGTACTACACTGTGCATTTCGTCTAATGCGGGTTTTTCAGTAAATTCTAAGTTTTACAGTGCAACTCACTCATATACTATGTACTACACTGTGCATTTCGTCTAATGCGGGTTTTTCAGTAAATTCTAAGTTTTTCAGTGCAACTCACTCATATACAATGTACTACACTGTGCATTTCGTCTAATGCGGTTTTTTCAGTAAATTCTAAATTTTTCAGTGCAATTCACTCATATACTATGTACTACACTGTGCATTTCGTCTAATGCGGGTTTTTCAGTAAATTCTAAGTTTTTCAGTGCAACTCACTCATATACAATGTACTACACTGTGCATTTCGTCTAATGCGGGTTTTTCAGTAAATTCTAAGTTTTTCAGTGCAACTCACTCATATACAATGTACTACACTGTGCATTTAGTCTAATGCGGGTTTTACAGTAAATTCTAAGTTTTTCAGTGACACTCACTCATATACTATGTACTACACTGTGCATTTCATCTAATGCGGGTTTTTCAGTAAATTCTAAGTTTTTCAGTGCAACTCACTCCTATACAATGTACTACACTGTTCATTTCGTCTAATGCGGGTTTTTCAGTAAATTCTAAGTTTTTCAGTGCAACTCACTCATATACAATGTACTACACTGTGCATTTCGTCTAATGCGGGTTTTTCAGTAAATTCTAAATTTTTCAGTGCAACTCACTCATATACTATGTACTACACTGTACATTTCGTCTAATGCGGGTTTTTCAGTAAATTCTAAGTTTTTCAGTGCAACTCACTCATATACAATGTACTACACTGTGCATTTCGTCTAATGCGGGTTTTTCAGTAAATTCTAAGTTTTTCAGTGCAACTCACTCATATACAATGTACTACACTGTGCATTTCGTCTAATGCGGGTTTTTCAGTAAATTCTAAGTTTTTCAGTGCAATTCACTCATATACTATGTACTACACTGTGCATTTCGTCTAATGCGGGTTTTTCAGTAAATTCTAAGTTTTTCAGTGCAACTCACTCATATAAAATGTACTACACTGTGCATTTCATCTAATGCGGGTTTTTCAGTAAATTCTAAGTTTTTCAGTGCAACTCACTCATATACAATGTACTACACTGTGCATTTCGTCTAATGCGGGTTTTTCAGTAAATTCTAAGTTTTTCAGTGCAACTCACTCATATACAATGTACTACACTGTGCATTTCGTCTAATGCGGGTTTTTCAGTAAATTCTAAGTTTTTCAGTGCAACTCACTCATATACAATGTACTAAACTGTGCATTTCGTCTAATGCGGGTTTTTCAGTAAATTCTAAGTTTTTCAGTGCAACTCACTCATATACAATGTACTACACTGTGCATTTCGACTAATGCGGGTTTTTCAGTAAATTCTAAGTTTTTCAGTGCAACTCACTCATATACTATGTACTACACTGTGCATTTCGTCTAATGCGGGTTTTTCAGTAAATTCTAAGTTTTTCAGTGCAACTCACTCATATACAATGTACTACACTGTGCATTTCGACTAATGCGGGTTTTTCAGTAAATTCTAAGTTTTTCAGTGCAACTCACTCATATACAATGTACTACACTGTGCATTTCGTCTAATGCGGGTTTTTCAGTAAATTCTAAGTTTTTCAGTGCAACTCACTCATATACAATGTACTACACTGTGCATTTCGTCTAATGCGGGTTTTTCAGTAAATTCTAAGTTTTTCAGTGCAACTCAATCATATACAATGTACTAAACTGTGCATTTCGTCTAATGCGGGTTTTTCAGTAAATTCTAAGTTTTTCAGTGCAACTCACTCATATACAATGTACTACACTGTGCATTTCGTCTAATGCGGGTTTTTCAGTAAATTCTAAGTTTTTCAGTGCAACTCACTCATATACTATGTACTACACTGTGCATTTCGTCTAATGCGGGTTTTTCAGTAAATTCTAAATTTTTCAGTGCAACTCACTCATATACTATGTACTACACTGTACATTTCGTCTAATGAGGGGTTTTTCAGTAAATTCTAAGTTTTTCAGTGCAACTCACTCATATACTATGTACTACACTGTGCATTTCGTCTAATGCGGGTTTTTCAGTAAATTCTAAGTTTTTCAGTGCAACTCACTCATATACAATGTACTACACTGTGCATTTCGTCTAATGCGGGTTTTTCAGTAAATTCTAAGTTTTTCAGTGCAACTCACTCATATACAATGTACTACACTGTGCATTTCGTCTAATGCGGGTTTTTCAGTAAATTCCAAGTTTTTCAGTGCAACTCACTCATATACTATGTACTACACTGTGCATTTTGTCTAATGCGGGTTTTTCAGTAAATTCTAAATTTTTCAGTGCAACTCACTCATATACTATGTACTACAGTGTGCATTTCGTCTAATGCGGGTTTTTCAGTAAATTCTAAGTTTTTCAGTGCAACTCACTCATATACAATGTACTACACTGTGCATTTCGTCTAATGCGGGTTTTTCAGTAAATTCTAAGTTTTTCAGTGCAACTCACTCATATACAATGTACTACACTGTGCATTTCGTCTAATGCGGGTTTTTCAGTAAATTCTAAGTTTTTCAGTGCAACTCACTCATATACAATGTACTACACTGTGCATTTCGTCTAATGCGGGTTTTTCAGTAAATTCTAAGTTTTTCAGTGCAACTCACTCATATACTATGTACTACACTGTGCATTTTGTCTAATGCGGGTTTTTCAGTAAATTCTAAATTTTTCAGTGCAACTCACTCATATACTATGTACTACAGTGTGCATTTCGTCTAATGCGGGTTTTTCAGTAAATTCTAAGTTTTTCAGTGCAACTCACTCATATACAATGTACTACACTGTGCATTTCGTCTAATGCGGGTTTTTCAGTAAATTCTAAGTTTTTCAGTGCAACTCACTCATATACAATGTACTACACTGTGCATTTCGTCTAATGCGGGTTTTTCAGTAAATTCTAAGTTTTTCAGTGCAACTCACTCATATACAATGTACTACACTGTGCATTTCCTCTAATGCGGGTTTTTCAGTAAATTCTAAGTTTTTCAGTGCAACTCACCCATATACTATGTACTACACTGTGCATTTTGTCTAATGCGGGTTTTTCAGTAAATTATAAGTTTTTCAGTGCAACTCACTCATATACTATGTACTACACTGTGCATTTCGTCTAATGCGGGTTTTTCAGTAAATTCTAAGTTTTTCAGTGCAACTCACTCATATACAATGAACTACACTCTGCATTTCGTCTAATGCGGGTTTTTCAGTAAATTCTAAGTTTTTCAGTGCAACTCACTCATATACAATGTACTACACTGTGCATTTCGTCTAATGCGGGTTTTTCAGTAAATTCTAAGTTTTTCAGTGCAACTCACTCATATACAATGTACTACACTGTGCATTTCGTCTAATGCGGGTTTTTCAGTAAATTCTAAGTTTTTCAGTGCAACTCACTCATATACAATGTACTACACTGTGCATTTCGTCTAATGCGGGTTTTTCAGTAAATTCTAAGTTTTTCAGTGCAACTCACTCATATACTATGTACTACACTGTGCATTTTGTCTAATGCGGGTTTTTCAGTAAATTCTAAGTTTTTCAGTGCAACTCACTCATATACTATGTACTACAGTGTGCATTTCGTCTAATGCGGGTTTTTCAGGAAATTCTAAGTTTTTCAGTGCAACTCACTCATATAAAATGTACTACACTGTGCATTTCATCTAATGCGGGTTTTTCAGTAAATTCTAAGTTTTTCAGTGCAACTCACTCATATACAATGTACTACACTGTGCATTTCGTCTAATGCGGGTTTTTCAGTAAATTCTAAGTTTTTCAGTGCAACTCACTCATATACAATGTACTACACTGTGCATTTCGTCTAATGCGGGTTTTTCAGTAAATTCTAAGTTTTTCAGTGCAACTCACTCATATACAATGTACTACACGGTGCATTTCGTCTAATGCGGGTTTTTCAGTAAATTCTAAGTTTTTCAGTGCAACTCACTCATATACAATGTACTACACTGTGCATTTCGTCTAATGCGGGTTTTTCAGTAAATTCTAAGTTTTTCAGTGCAACTCACTCATATACAATGTACTACACTGTGCATTTCGTCTAATGCGGGTTTTTCAGTAAATTCCAAGTTTTTCAGTGCAACTCACTCATATACTATGTACTACACTGTGCATTTTGTCTAATGCGGGTTTTTCAGTAAATTCTAAATTTTTCAGTGCAACTCACTCATATACTATGTACTACAGTGTGCATTTCGTCTAATGCGGGTTTTTCAGTAAATTCTAAGTTTTTCAGTGCAACTCACTCATATACAATGTACTACACTGTGCATTTCGTCTAATGCGGGTTTTTCAGTAAATTCTAAGTTTTTCAGTGCAACTCACTCATATACAATGTACTACACTGTGCATTTCGTCTAATGCGGGTTTTTCAGTAAATTCTAAGTTTTTCAGTGCAACTCACTCATATACAATGTACTACACTGTGCATTTCGTCTAATGCGGGTTTTTCAGTAAATTCTAAGTTTTTCAGTGCAACTCACTCATATACTATGTACTACACTGTGCATTTTGTCTAATGCGGGTTTTTCAGTAAATTCTAAATTTTTCAGTGCAACTCACTCATATACTATGTACTACAGTGTGCATTTCGTCTAATGCGGGTTTTTCAGTAAATTCTAAGTTTTTCAGTGCAACTCACTCATATACAATGTACTACACTGTGCATTTCGTCTAATGCGGGTTTTTCAGTAAATTCTAAGTTTTTCAGTGCAACTCACTCATATACAATGTACTACACTGTGCATTTCGTCTAATGCGGGTTTTTCAGTAAATTCTAAGTTTTTCAGTGCAACTCACTCATATACAATGTACTACACTGTGCATTTCCTCTAATGCGGGTTTTTCAGTAAATTCTAAGTTTTTCAGTGCAACTCACCCATATACTATGTACTACACTGTGCATTTTGTCTAATGCGGGTTTTTCAGTAAATTATAAGTTTTTCAGTGCAACTCACTCATATACTATGTACTACACTGTGCATTTCGTCTAATGCGGGTTTTTCAGTAAATTCTAAGTTTTTCAGTGCAACTCACTCATATACAATGAACTACACTCTGCATTTCGTCTAATGCGGGTTTTTCAGTAAATTCTAAGTTTTTCAGTGCAACTCACTCATATACAATGTACTACACTGTGCATTTCGTCTAATGCGGGTTTTTCAGTAAATTCTAAGTTTTTCAGTGCAACTCACTCATATACTATGTACTACACTGTGCATTTTGTCTAATGCGGGTTTTTCAGTAAATTCTAAGTTTTTCAGTGCAACTCACTCATATACTATGTACTACAGTGTGCATTTCGTCTAATGCGGGTTTTTCAGGAAATTCTAAGTTTTTCAGTGCAACTCACTCATATAAAATGTACTACACTGTGCATTTCATCTAATGCGGGTTTTTCAGTATATTCTAAGTTTTTCAGTGCAACTCACTCATATACAATGTACTACACTGTGCATTTCGTCTAATGCGGGTTTTTCAGTAAATTCTAAGTTTTTCAGTGCAACTCACTCATATACAATGTACTACACTGTGCATTTCGTCTAATGCGGGTTTTTCAGTAAATTCTAAGTTTTTCAGTGCAACTCACTCATATACAATGTACTACACGGTGCATTTCGTCTAATGCGGGTTTTTCAGTAAATTCTAAGTTTTTCAGTGCAACTCACTCATATACAATGTACTACACTGTGCATTTCGTCTAATGCGGGTTTTTCAGTAAATTCTAAGTTTTTCAGTGCAACTCACTCATATACAATTTACTACACTGTGCATTTCGTCTAATGCGGGTTTTTCAGTAAATTCTAAGTTTTTCAGTGCAACTCACTCATATACAATGTACTACACTGTGCATTTCGTCTAATGCGGGTTTTTCAGTAAATTCTAAGTTTTTCAGTGCAACCCACTCATATACAATGTACTACACTGTGCATTTCGTCTAATGCGGGTTTTTCAGTAAATTCTAAGTTTTTCAGTGCAACTCACTCATATACTATGTACTACACTGTGCATTTCGTCTAATGCGGGTTTTTCAGTAAATTCTAAGTTTTTCAGTGCAACTCACTCATATACTATGTACTACAGTGTGCATTTCGTCTAATGCGGGTTTTTCAGTAAATTCTAAGTTTTTCAGTGCACCTCACTCATATACAATGTACTACACTGTGCATTTCGTCTAATGCGGGTTTTTCAGTAAATTCTAAGTTTTTCAGTGCAACTCACTCATATACTATGTACTACACTGTGCATTTCTTCTAATGCGGGTTTTTCAGTAAATTCTAAGTTTTTCAGTGCAACTCACTCATATACAATGTACTACACTGTGAATTTCGTCTAATGCGGGTTTTTCAGTAAATTCTAAGTTTTTCAGTGCAACTCACTCATATACAATGTACTACACTGTGCATTTCGTCTAATGCGGGTTTTTCAGTAAATTCTAAGTTTTTCAGTGCAACTCACTCATATACGATGTACTACACTGTGCATTTCGTCTAATGCGGGTTTTTCAGTAAATTCTAAGTTTTTCAGTGCAACTCACTCATATACAATGTACTACACTGTGCATTTCATCTAATGCGGGTTTTTCAGTAAATTCTAAGTTTTTCAGTGCAACTCACTCATATACTATGTACTACACTGTGCATTTCGTCTAATGCGGGTTTTTCAGTAAATTCTAAGTTTTTCAGTGCAACTCACTCATATACAATGTACTACACTGTGCATTTCGTCTAATGCGGGTTTTTCAGTAAATTCTAAGTTTTTCAGTGCAACTCACTCATATACAATGTACTACACTGTGCATTTCGTCTAATGCGGGTTTTTCAGTAAATTCTAAGTTTTTCAGTGCAACTCACTCATATACAATGTACTACACGGTGCATTTCGTCTAATGCGGGTTTTTCAGTAAATTCTAAGTTTTTCAGTGCAACTCACTCATATACAATGTACTACACTGTGCATTTCGTCTAATGCGGGTTTTTCAGTAAATTCTAATTTTTTCAGTGCAACTCACTCATATACAATGTACTACACTGTGCATTTCGTCTAATGCGGGTTTTTCAGTAAATTCCAAGTTTTTCAGTGCAACTCACTCATATACTATGTACTACACTGTGCATTTTGTCTAATGCGGGTTTTTCAGTAAATTCTAAATTTTTCAGTGCAACTCACTCATATACTATGTACTACAGTGTGCATTTCGTCTAATGCGGGTTTTTCAGTAAATTCTAAGTTTTTCAGTGCAACTCACTCATATACAATGTACTACACTGTGCATTTCGTCTAATGCGGGTTTTTCAGTAAATTCTAAGTTTTTCAGTGCAACTCACTCATATACAATGTACTACACTGTGCATTTCGTCTAATGCGGGTTTTTCAGTAAATTCTAAGTTTTTCAGTGCAACTCACTCATATACAATGTACTACACTGTGCATTTCGTCTAATGCGGGTTTTTCAGTAAATTCTAAGTTTTTCAGTGCAACTCACTCATATACTATGTACTACACTGTGCATTTTGTCTAATGCGGGTTTTTCAGTAAATTCTAAATTTTTCAGTGCAACTCACTCATATACTATGTACTACAGTGTGCATTTCGTCTAATGCGGGTTTTTCAGTAAATTCTAAGTTTTTCAGTGCAACTCACTCATATACAATGTACTACACTGTGCATTTCGTCTAATGCGGGTTTTTCAGTAAATTCTAAGTTTTTCAGTGCAACTCACTCATATACAATGTACTACACTGTGCATTTCGTCTAATGCGGGTTTTTCAGTAAATTCTAAGTTTTTCAGTGCAACTCACTCATATACAATGTACTACACTGTGCATTTCCTCTAATGCGGGTTTTTCAGTAAATTCTAAGTTTTTCAGTGCAACTCACCCATATACTATGTACTACACTGTGCATTTTGTCTAATGCGGGTTTTTCAGTAAATTATAAGTTTTTCAGTGCAACTCACTCATATACTATGTACTACACTGTGCATTTCGTCTAATGCGGGTTTTTCAGTAAATTCTAAGTTTTTCAGTGCAACTCACTCATATACAATGAACTACACTCTGCATTTCGTCTAATGCGGGTTTTTCAGTAAATTCTAAGTTTTTCAGTGCAACTCACTCATATACAATGTACTACACTGTGCATTTCGTCTAATGCGGGTTTTTCAGTAAATTCTAAGTTTTTCAGTGCAACTCACTCATATACAATGTACTACACTGTGCATTTCGTCTAATGCGGGTTTTTCAGTAAATTCTAAGTTTTTCAGTGCAACTCACTCATATACAATGTACTACACTGTGCATTTCGTCTAATGCGGGTTTTTCAGTAAATTCTAAGTTTTTCAGTGCAACTCACTCATATACTATGTACTACACTGTGCATTTTGTCTAATGCGGGTTTTTCAGTAAATTCTAAGTTTTTCAGTGCAACTCACTCATATACTATGTACTACAGTGTGCATTTCGTCTAATGCGGGTTTTTCAGGAAATTCTAAGTTTTTCAGTGCAACTCACTCATATAAAATGTACTACACTGTGCATTTCATCTAATGCGGGTTTTTCAGTAAATTCTAAGTTTTTCAGTGCAACTCACTCATATACAATGTACTACACTGTGCATTTCGTCTAATGCGGGTTTTTCAGTAAATTCTAAGTTTTTCAGTGCAACTCACTCATATACAATGTACTACACTGTGCATTTCGTCTAATGCGGGTTTTTCAGTAAATTCTAAGTTTTTCAGTGCAACTCACTCATATACAATGTACTACACGGTGCATTTCGTCTAATGCGGGTTTTTCAGTAAATTCTAAGTTTTTCAGTGCAACTCACTCATATACAATGTACTACACTGTGCATTTCGTCTAATGCGGGTTTTTCAGTAAATTCTAAGTTTTTCAGTGCAACTCACTCATATACAATTTACTACACTGTGCATTTCGTCTAATGCGGGTTTTTCAGTAAATTCTAAGTTTTTCAGTGCAACTCACTCATATACAATGTACTACACTGTGCATTTCGTCTAATGCGGGTTTTTCAGTAAATTCTAAGTTTTTCAGTGCAACCCACTCATATACAATGTACTACACTGTGCATTTCGTCTAATGCGGGTTTTTCAGTAAATTCTAAGTTTTTCAGTGCAACTCACTCATATACTATGTACTACACTGTGCATTTCGTCTAATGCGGGTTTTTCAGTAAATTCTAAGTTTTTCAGTGCAACTCACTCATATACTATGTACTACAGTGTGCATTTCGTCTAATGCGGGTTTTTCAGTAAATTCTAAGTTTTTCAGTGCACCTCACTCATATACAATGTACTACACTGTGCATTTCGTCTAATGCGGGTTTTTCAGTAAATTCTAAGTTTTTCAGTGCAACTCACTCATATACTATGTACTACACTGTGCATTTCTTCTAATGCGGGTTTTTCAGTAAATTCTAAGTTTTTCAGTGCAACTCACTCATATACAATGTACTACACTGTGAATTTCGTCTAATGCGGGTTTTTCAGTAAATTCTAAGTTTTTCAGTGCAACTCACTCATATACAATGTACTACACTGTGCATTTCGTCTAATGCGGGTTTTTCAGTAAATTCTAAGTTTTTCAGTGCAACTCACTCATATACGATGTACTACACTGTGCATTTCGTCTAATGCGGGTTTTTCAGTAAATTCTAAGTTTTTCAGTGCAACTCACTCATATACAATGTACTACACTGTGCATTTCATCTAATGCGGATTTTTCAGTAAATTCTAAGTTTTTCAGTGCAACTCACTCATATACTATGTACTACACTGTGCATTTCGTCTAATGCGGGTTTTTCAGTAAATTCTAAGTTTTTCAGTGCAACTCACTCATATACAATGTACTACACTGTGCATTTCGTCTAATGCGGGTTTTTCAGTAAATTCTAAGTTTTTCAGTGCAACTCACTCATATACAATGTACTACACTGTGCATTTCGTCTAATGCGGGTTTTTCAGTAAATTCTAAGTTTTTCAGTGCAACTCACTCATATACAATGTACTACACGGTGCATTTCGTCTAATGCGGGTTTTTCAGTAAATTCTAAGTTTTTCAGTGCAACTCACTCATATACAATGTACTACACTGTGCATTTCGTCTAATGCGGGTTTTTCAGTAAATTCTAAGTTTTTCAGTGCAACTCACTCATATACAATGTACTACACGGTGCATTTCGTCTAATGCAGGTTTTTCAGTAAATTCTAAGTTTTTCAGTGCAACTCACTCATATACAATGTACTACACTGTGCATTTCGTCTAATGCGGGTTTTTCAGTAAATTCTAAGTTTTTCAGTGCAACTCACTCATATACTATGTACTACACTGTGCATTTCTTCTAATGCGGGTTTTTCAGTAAATTCTAAGTTTTTCAGTGCAACTCACTCATATACAATGTACTACACTGTGAATTTCGTCTAATGCGGGTTTTTCAGTAAATTCTAAGTTTTTCAGTGCAACTCACTCATATACAATGTACTACACTGTGCATTTCGTCTAATGCGGGTTTTTCAGTAAATTCTAAGTTTTTCAGTGCAACTCACTCATATACGATGTACTACACTGTGCATTTCGTCTAATGCGGGTTTTTAGTAAATTCTAAGTTTTCAGTGCAACTCACTCATATACAATGTACCTACACTGTGCATTATCTCAATGCGGGTTTTTCAGTAAATCTAAGTATTTCAGTGCAACTCACTCATATACTATGTACTACACTGTGCATTTCGTCTAATGCGGGTTTTTCAGTAAATTCTAAGTTTTTTCAGTGCAACTCACTCATATACAATGTACTACACGGTGCATTTCGTCTAATGCGGGTTTTTCAGTAAATTCTAAGTTTTTCAGTGCAACTCACTCATATACAATGTACTACACTGTGCATTTCGTCTAATGCGGGTTTTTTCAGTAAATTCTAAGTTTTTCAGTGCAACTCACTCATATACAATGTACTACACGGTGCATTTCGTCTAATGCGGGTTTTTCAGTAAATTCTAAGTTTTTCAGTGCAACTCACTCATATACAATGTACTACACTGTGCATTTCGTCTAATGCGGGTTTTTCAGTAAATTCTAAGTTTTTCAGTGCAACCCACTCATATACAATGTACTACACTGTGCATTTCGTCTAATGCGGGTTTTTCAGTAAATTCTAAGTTTTTCAGTGCAACCCACTCATATTACTATGTACTACACTGTGCATTTCGTCTAATGCGGGTTTTTTCAGTAAATTCTAAGTTTTTCAGTGCAACTCACTCATTTACTATGTACTACAGTGTGCATTTCGTCTAATGCGGGTTTTTCAGTAAATTCTAAGTTTTTCAGTGCAACTCACTCATATACAATGTACTACACTGTGCATTTCGTCTAATGCGGGTTTTTCAGTAAATTCTAAGTTTTTCAGTGCAACTCACTCATATACTATGTACTACACTGTGCATTTCTTCTAATGCGGGTTTTTCAGTAAATTCTAAGTTTTTCAGTGCAACTCACTCATATACAATGTACTACACTGTGAATTTCGTCTAATGCGGGTTTTTCAGTAAATTCTAAGTTTTCAGTGCAACTCACTCATATACAATGTACTACACTGTGCATTTCGTCTAATGCGGGTTTTTCAGTAAATTCTAAGTTTTTCAGTGCAACTCACTCATATACGATGTACTACACTGTGCATTTCGTCTAATGCGGGTTTTTCAGTAAATTCTAAGTTTTTCAGTGCAACTCACCCATATACTATGTACTACACTGTGCATTTCGTCTAATGCGGGTTTTTCAGTAAATTATAAGTTTTTCAGTGCAACTCACTCATATACTATGTACTACACTGTGCATTCGTCTAATGCGGGTTTTTCAGTAAATTCTAAGTTTTCAGTGCAACTCACTCATATACAATGTACTACACTGTGCATTTCGTCTAATGCGGGTTTTTCAGTAAATTATAAGTTTTTCAGTGCAACTCACTCATATACAATGTACTACACTGTACATTTCGTCTAATGCGGGTTTTTCAGTAAATTCTAAGTTTTTCAGTGCAACTCACTCATATACTATGTACTACACTGTGCATTTCGTCTAATGCGGGTTTTTCAGTAAATTCTAAGTTTTTCAGTGCAACTCACTCATATACAATGTACTACACTTTGCATTTCGTCTAATGCGGGTTTTTCAGTAAATTCTAAGTTTTTCAGTGCAATTCACTCATATACAATGTACTACACTGTGCATTTCGTCTAATGCGGGTTTTTCAGTAAATTCTAAGTTTTTCAGTGCAACTCACTCATATACAATGTACTACACTGTGCATTTCGTCTAATGCGGGTTTTTCAGTAAATTCTAAGTTTTTCAGTGCAACTCACTCATATACTATGTACTACACTGTGCATTTTGTCTAATGCGGGTTTTTCAGTAAATTCTAAGTTTTTCAGTGCAACTCACTCATATACTATGTACTACAGTGTGCATTTCGTCTAATGCGGGGTTTTTCAGTAAATTCTAAGTTTTTCAGTGCAACTCACTCATATACAATGTACTACACTGTGCATTTCGTCTAATGCGGGTTTTCCAGTAAATTCTAAGTTTTTCAGTGCAACTCACTCATATACAATGTACTACACGGTGCATTTTGTCTAATGCGGGTTTTTCAGTAAATTCTAAGTTTTTCAGTGCAACTCACTCATATACAATGTACTACACGGTGCATTTCGTCTAATGCGGGTTTTTCAGTAAATTCTAAGTTTTTCAGTGCAACTCACTCATATACAATGTACTACACGGTGCATTTCGTCTAATGCGGGTTTTTCAGTAAATTCTAAGTTTTTCAGTGCAACTCACTCATATACAATGTACTACACGGTGCATTTCGTCTAATGCGGGTTTTTCAGTAAATTCTAAGTTTTTCAGTGCAACTCACTCATATACTATGTACTACACTGTGCATTTTGTCTAATGCGGGTTTTTTCAGTAAATTCTAAATTTTTCAGTGCAACTCACTCATATACTATGTACTACAGTGTGCATTTCGTCTAATGCGGGTTTTTCAGTAAATTCTAAGTTTTTCAGTGCAACTCACTCATATACAATGTACTACACTGTGCATTTCATCTAATGCGGGTTTTTCAGTAAATTCTAAGTTTTTCAGTGCAACTCACTCATATACTATGTACTACACTGTGCATTTCGTCTAATGCGGGTTTTTCAGTAAATTCTAAGTTTTTCAGTGCAACTCACTCATATACAATGTACTACACTGTGCATTTCGTCTAATGCGGGTTTTTCAGTAAATTCTAAGTTTTTCAGTGCAACTCACTCATATACAATGTACTACACTGTGCATTTCGTCTAATGCGGGTTTTTCAGTAAATTCTAAGTTTTTCAGTGCAACTCACTCATATACAATGTACTACACTGTGCATTTCGTCTAATGTGGGTTTTTCAGTAAATTCTAAGTTTTTCAGTGCAACTCACCCATATACTATGTACTACACTGTGCATTTTGTCTAATGCGGGTTTTTCAGTAAATTATAAGTTTTTCAGTGCAACTCACTCATATGCTATGTACTACAGTGTGCATTTCGTCTAATGCGGGTTTTTCAGTAAATTCTAAGTTTTTCAGTGCAACTCACTCATATACAATGTACTACACTGTGCATTTCGTCTAATGCGGGTTTTTCAGTAAATTCTAAGTTTTTCAGTGCAACTCACTCATATACAATGTACTACACTGTGCATTTCGTCTAATGCGGGTTTTTCAGTAAATTCTAAGTTTTTCAGTGCAACTCACCCATATACTATGTACTACACTGTGCATTTTGTCTAATGCGGGTTTTTCAGTAAATTATAAGTTTTTCAGTGCAACTCACTCCTATACTATGTACTACAGTGTGCATTTCGTCTAATGCGGGTTTTTCAGTAAATTCTAAGTTTTTCAGTGCAACTCACTCATATACAATGTACTACACTGTGCATTTCGTCTAATGCGGGTTTTTCAGTAAATTCTAAGTTTTTCAGTGCAACTCACTCATATACAATGTACTACACTGTGCATTTCGTCTAATGCGGGTTTTTCAGTAAATTCTAAGTTTTTCAGTGCAACTCACTCATATACGATGTACTACACTGTGCATTTCGTCTAATGCGGGTTTTTCAGTAAATTCTAAGTTTTTCAGTGCAACTCACCCATATACTATGTACTACACTGTGCATTTCGTCTAATGCGGGTTTTTCAGTAAATTATAAGTTTTTCAGTGCAACTCACTCATATACTATGTACTACACTGTGCATTTCGTCTAATGCGGGTTTTTCAGTAAATTCTAAGTTTTTCAGTGCAACTCACTCATATACAATGTACTACACTGTGCATTTCGTCTAATGCGGGTTTTTCAGTAAATTATAAGTTTTTCAGTGCAACTCACTCATATACAATGTACTACACTGTACATTTCGTCTAATGCGGGTTTTTCAGTAAATTCTAAGTTTTTCAGTGCAACTCACTCATATACTATGTACTACACTGTGCATTTCGTCTAATGCGGGTTTTTCAGTAAATTCTAAGTTTTTCAGTGCAACTCACTCATATACAATGTACTACACTTTGCATTTCGTCTAATGCGGGTTTTTCAGTAAATTCTAAGTTTTTCAGTGCAATTCACTCATATACAATGTACTACACTGTGCATTTCGTCTAATGCGGGTTTTTCAGTAAATTCTAAGTTTTTCAGTGCAACTCACTCATATACAATGTACTACACTGTGCATTTCGTCTAATGCGGGTTTTTCAGTAAATTCTAAGTTTTTCAGTGCAACTCACTCATATACTATGTACTACACTGTGCATTTTGTCTAATGCGGGTTTTTCAGTAAATTCTAAGTTTTTCAGTGCAACTCACTCATATACTATGTACTACAGTGTGCATTTCGTCTAATGCGGGTTTTTCAGTAAATTCTAAGTTTTTCAGTGCAACTCACTCATATACAATGTACTACACTGTGCATTTCGTCTAATGCGGGTTTTCCAGTAAATTCTAAGTTTTTCAGTGCAACTCACTCATATACAATGTACTACACGGTGCATTTCGTCTAATGCGGGTTTTTCAGTAAATTCTAAGTTTTTCAGTGCAACTCACTCATATACAATGTACTACACGGTGCATTTCGTCTAATGCGGGTTTTTCAGTAAATTCTAAGTTTTTCAGTGCAACTCACTCATATACAATGTACTACACGGTGCATTTCGTCTAATGCGGGTTTTTCAGTAAATTCTAAGTTTTTCAGTGCAACTCACTCATATACAATGTACTACACGGTGCATTTCGTCTAATGCGGGTTTTTCAGTAAATTCTAAGTTTTTCAGTGCAACTCACTCATATACTATGTACTACACTGTGCATTTTGTCTAATGCGGGTTTTTCAGTAAATTCTAAATTTTTCAGTGCAACTCACTCATATACTATGTACTACAGTGTGCATTTCGTCTAATGCGGGTTTTTCAGTAAATTCTAAGTTTTTCAGTGCAACTCACTCATATACAATGTACTACACTGTGCATTTCATCTAATGCGGGTTTTTCAGTAAATTCTAAGTTTTTCAGTGCAACTCACTCATATACTATGTACTACACTGTGCATTTCGTCTAATGCGGGTTTTTCAGTAAATTCTAAGTTTTTCAGTGCAACTCACTCATATACAATGTACTACACTGTGCATTTCGTCTAATGCGGGTTTTTCAGTAAATTCTAAGTTTTTCAGTGCAACTCACTCATATACAATGTACTACACTGTGCATTTCGTCTAATGCGGGTTTTTCAGTAAATTCTAAGTTTTTCAGTGCAACTCACTCATATACAATGTACTACACTGTGCATTTCGTCTAATGTGGGTTTTTCAGTAAATTCTAAGTTTTTCAGTGCAACTCACCCATATACTATGTACTACACTGTGCATTTTGTCTAATGCGGGTTTTTCAGTAAATTATAAGTTTTTCAGTGCAACTCACTCATATGCTATGTACTACAGTGTGCATTTCGTCTAATGCGGGTTTTTCAGTAAATTCTAAGTTTTTCAGTGCAACTCACTCATATACAATGTACTACACTGTGCATTTCGTCTAATGCGGGTTTTTCAGTAAATTCTAAGTTTTTCAGTGCAACTCACCCATATACTATGTACTACACTGTGCATTTTGTCTAATGCGGGTTTTTCAGTAAATTATAAGTTTTTCAGTGCAACTCACTCCTATACTATGTACTACAGTGTGCATTTCGTCTAATGCGGGTTTTTCAGTAAATTCTAAGTTTTTCAGTGCAACTCACTCATATACAATGTACTACACTGTGCATTTCGTCTAATGCGGGTTTTTCAGTAAATTCTAAGTTTTTCAGTGCAACTCACTCATATACAATGTACTACACTGTGCATTTCGTCTAATGCGGGTTTTTCAGTAAATTCTAAGTTTTTCAGTGCAACTCACTCATATACAATGTACTACACTGTGCATTTCGTCTAATGCGGGTTTTCCAGTAAATTCTAAGTTTTTCAGTGCAACTCACTCATATACTATGTACTACAGTGTGCATTTCGTCTAATGCGGGTTTTTCAGTAAATTCTAAGTTTTTCAGTGCAACTCACTCATATACAATGTACTACACTGTGCATTTCGTCTAATGCGGGTTTTTCAGTAAATTCTAAGTTTTTCAGTGCAACTCACTCATATACAATGTACTACACGGTGCATTTCGTCTAATGCGGGTTTTTCAGTAAATTATAAGTTTTTCAGTGCAACTCACTCATATACAATGTACTACACTGTGCATTTCGTCTAATGCGGGTTTTTCAGTAAATTCTAAGTTTTTCAGTGCAACTCACTCATATACAATGTACTACACTGTGCATTTCGTCTAATGCGGGTTTTTCAGTAAATTCTAAGTTTTTCAGTGCAACTCACTCATATACTATGTACTACAGTGTGCATTTCGTCTAATGCGGGTTTTTCAGTAAATTCTAAGTTTTTCAGTGCAACTCACTCATATACAATGTACTACACTGTGCATTTCATCTAATGCGGGTTTTTCAGTAAATTCTAAGTTTTTCAGTGCAACTCACTCATATACTATGTACTACACTGTGCATTTCGTCTAATGCGGGTTTTTCAGTAAATTCTAAGTTTTTCAGTGCAACTCACTCATATACAATGTACTACACTGTGCATTTCGTCTAATGCGGGTTTTTCAGTAAATTCTAAGTTTTTCAGTGCAACTCACTCATATACAATGTACTACACTGTCCATTTCGTCTAATGCGGGTTTTTCAGTAAATTCTAAATTTTTCAGTGCAACTCACTCATATACAATGTACTACACTGTGCATTCCGTCTAATGCGGGTTTTTCAGTAAATTCTAATTTTTTCAGTGCAACTCACTCATATACAATGTACTACACTGTGCATTTCGTCTAATGCGGGTTTTTCAGTAAATTCTAAGTTTTTCAGTGCAACTCACTCATATACAATGTACTACACGGTGCATTTCGTCTAATGCGGGTTTTTCAGTAAATTCTAAGTTTTTCAGTGCAACTCACTCATATACAATGTACTACACTGTGCATTTCGTCTAATGCGGGTTTTTTAGTTAATTCTAAGTTTTTCAGTGCAACTCACTCATATACAATGTACTACACTGTGCATTTCGTCTAATGCGGGTTTTTCAGTAAATTCTAAGTTTTTCAGTGCAACTCACTCATATACGATGTACTACACTGTGCATTTCGTCTAATGCGGGCTTTTCAGTAAATTCTAAGTTTTTCAGTGCAACTCACCCATATACTATGTACTACACTGTGCATTTTGTCTAATGCGGGTTTTTCAGTAAATTATAAGTTTTTCAATGCAACTCACTCATATACTATGTACTACACTGTGCATTTCGTCTAATGCGGGTTTTTCAGTAAATTCTAAGTTTTTCAGTGCAACTCACTCATATACAATGTACTACACTGTGCATTTCGTCTAATGCGGGTTTTTCAGTAAATTATAAGTTTTTCAGTGCAACTCACTCATATACAATGTACTACACTGTGCATTTCGTCTAATGCGGGTTTTTCAGTAAATTCTAAGTTTTTCAGTGCAACTCACTCATATACTATGTACTACAGTGTGCATTTCGTCTAATGCGGGTTTTTCAGTAAATTCTAAGTTTTTCAGTGCAACTCACTCATATACAATGTACTACACTGTGCATTTCGTCTAATGCGGGTTTTTCAGTAAATTCTAAGTTTTTCAGTGCAACTCACTCATATACAATGTACTACACTGTGCATTTCGTCTAATGCGGGTTTTTCAGTAAATTCTAAGTTTTTCAGTGCAACTCACTCATATACAATGTACTACACTGTGCATTTCGTCTAATGCGGGTTTTTCAGTAAATTCTAGGTTTTTCAGTGCAACTCACTCATATACTATGTAGTACACTGTGCATTTCGTCTAATGCGGGTTTTTCAGTAAATTCTAAGTTTTTCAGTGCAACTCACTCATATACAATGTACTACACTGTGCATTTCGTCTAATGCGGGTTTTTCAGTAAATTCTAAGTTTTTCAGTGCAACTCACTCATATACAATGTACTACACTGTGCATTTCGTCTAATGCGGGTTTTCCAGTAAATTCTAAGTTTTTCAGTGCAACTCACTCATATACAATGTACTACAATGTGCATTTCGTCTAATGCGGGTTTTTCAGTAAATTCTAAGTTTTTCAGTGCAACTCACTCATATACAATGTACTACACGGTGCATTTCGTCTAATGCGGGTTTTTCAGTAAATTCTAAGTTTTTCAGTGCAACTCACTCATATACAATGTACTACACTGTGCATTTCGTCTAATGCGGGTTTTTCAGTAAATTCTAAGTTTTTCAGTGCAACTCACTCATATACAATGTACTACACTGTGCATTTCGTCTAATGCGGGTTTTTCAGTAAATTCTAAGTTTTTCAGTGCAACTCACTCATATACAATGTACTACACTGTGCATTTCGTCTAATGCGGGTTTTTCAGTAAATTCTAAGTTTTTCAGTGCAACTCACCCATATACTATGTACTACACTGTGCATTTTGTCTAATGCAGGTTTTTCAGTAAATTATAAGTTTTTCAGTGCAACTCACTCCTATACTATGTACTACAGTGTGCATTTCGTCTAATGCGGGTTTTTCAGTAAATTCTAAGTTTTTCAGTGCAACTCACTCATATACAATGTACTACACTGTGCATTTCGTCTAATGCGGGTTTTTCAGTAAATTCTAAGTTTTTCAGTGCAACTCACTCATATACAATGTACTACACTGTGCATTTCGTCTAATGCGGGTTTTTCAGTAAATTCTAAGTTTTTCAGTGCAACTCACTCATATACAATGTACTACACTGTGCATTTCGTCTAATGCGGGTTTTCCAGTAAATTCTAAGTTTTTCAGTGCAACTCACTCATATACAATGTACTACACTGTGCATTTCGTCTAATGCGGGTTTTTCAGTAAATTCTAAGTTTTTCAGTGCAACTCACTCATATACAATGTACTACACGGTGCATTTCGTCTAATGCGGGTTTTTCAGTAAATTCTAAGTTTTTCAGTGCAACTCACTCATATACAATGTACTACACTGTGCATTACGTCTAATGCGGGTTTTTCAGTAAATTCTAAGTTTTTCAGTGCAACTCACTCATATACAATGTACTACACTGTGCATTTCGTCTAATGCGCGTTTTTCAGTAAATTCTAAGTTTTTCAGTGCAACTCACTCATATACAATGTACTACACGGTGCATTTCGTCTAATGCGGGTTTTTCAGTAAATTCTAAGTTTTTCAGTGCAACTCACTCATATACAATGTACTACACTGTGCATTTCGTCTAATGCGGGTTTTTTAGTAAATTCTAAGTTTTTCAGTGCAACTCACTCATATACAATGTACTACACTGTGCATTTCGTCTAATGCGGGTTTTTCAGTAAATTCTAAGTTTTTCAGTGCAACTCACTCATATACTATGTACTACACTGTGCATTTCGTCTAATGCGGGTTTTTCAGTAAATTCTAAGTTTTTCAGTGCAACTCACTCATATACAATGTACTACACTGTGCATTTCGTCTAATGCGGGTTTTTCAGTAAATTCTAAGTTTTTCAGTGCAACTCACTCATATACTATGTACTACAGTGTGCATTTCGTCTAATGCGGGTTTTTCAGTAAATTCTAAGTTTTTCAGTGCAACTCACTCATATACAATGTACTACACTGTGCATTTCGTCTAATGCGGGTTTTTCAGTAAATTCTAAGTTTTTCAGTGCAACTCACTCATATACGATGTACTACACTGTGCATTTCGTCTAATGCGGGTTTTTCAGTAAATTCTAAGTTTTTCAGTGCAACTCACCCATATACTATGTACTACACTGTGCATTTTGTCTAATGCGGGTTTTTCAGTAAATTATAAGTTTTTCAATGCAACTCACTCATATACTATGTACTACACTGTGCATTTCGTCTAATGCGGGTTTTTCAGTAAATTCTAAGTTTTTCAGTGCAACTCACTCATATACAATGTACTACACTGTGCATTTCGTCTAATGCGGGTTTTTCAGTAAATTATAAGTTTTTCAGTGCAACTCACTCATATACAATGTACTACACTGTGCATTTCGTCTAATGCGGGTTTTTCAGTAAATTCTAAGTTTTTCAGTGCAACTCACTCATATACTATGTACTACAGTGTGCATTTCGTCTAATGCGGGTTTTTCAGTAAATTCTAAGTTTTTCAGTGCAACTCACTCATATACAATGTACTACACTGTGCATTTCGTCTAATGCGGGTTTTTCAGTAAATTCTAAGTTTTTCAGTGCAACTCACTCATATACAATGTACTACACTGTGCATTTCGTCTAATGCGGGTTTTTCAGTAAATTCTAAGTTTTTCAGTGCAACTCACTCATATACAATGTACTACACTGTGCATTTCGTCTAATGCGGGTTTTTCAGTAAATTCTAGGTTTTTCAGTGCAACTCACTCATATACTATGTAGTACACTGTGCATTTCGTCTAATGCGGGTTTTTCAGTAAATTCTAAGTTTTTCAGTGCAACTCACTCATATACAATGTACTACACTGTGCATTTCGTCTAATGCGGGTTTTTCAGTAAATTCTAAGTTTTTCAGTGCAACTCACTCATATACAATGTACTACACTGTGCATTTTGTCTAATGCGGGTTTTTCAGTAAATTCTAAGTTTTTCAGTGCAACTCACTCATATACAATGTACTACACTGTGCATTTCGTCTAATGCGGGTTTTTCAGTAAATTCTAAGTTTTTCAGTGCAACTCACTCATATACAATGTACTACACGGTGTATTTCGTCTAATGCGGGTTTTTCAGTAAATTCTAAGTTTTTCAGTGCAACTCACTCATATACAATGTACTACACTGTGCATTTCGTCTAATGCGGGTTTTTCAGTAAATTCTAAGTTTTTCAGTGCAACTCACTCATATACAATGTACTACACTGTGCATTTCGTCTAATGCGGGTTTTTCAGTAAATTCTAAGTTTTTCAGTGCAACTCACTCATATACAATGTACTACACTGTGCATTTCGTCTAATGCGGGTTTTTCAGTAAATTCTAAGTTTTTCAGTGCAACTCACCCATATACTATGTACTACACTGTGCATTTTGTCTAATGCAGGTTTTTCAGTAAATTATAAGTTTTTCAGTGCAACTCACTCCTATACTATGTACTACAGTGTGCATTTCGTCTAATGCGGGTTTTTCAGTAAATTCTAAGTTTTTCAGTGCAACTCACTCATATACAATGTACTACACTGTGCATTTCGTCTAATGCGGGTTTTTCAGTAAATTCTAAGTTTTTCAGTGCAACTCACTCATATACAATGTACTACACTGTGCATTTCGTCTAATGCGGGTTTTTCAGTAAATTCTAAGTTTTTCAGTGCAACTCACTCATATACAATGTACTACACTGTGCATTTCGTCTAATGCGGGTTTTCCAGTAAATTCTAAGTTTTTCAGTGCAACTCACTCATATACAATGTACTACACTGTGCATTTCGTCTAATGCGGGTTTTTCAGTAAATTCTAAGTTTTTCAGTGCAACTCACTCATATACAATGTACTACACGGTGCATTTCGTCTAATGCGGGTTTTTCAGTAAATTCTAAGTTTTTCAGTGCAACTCACTCATATACAATGTACTACACTGTGCATTTCGTCTAATGCGGGTTTTTCAGTAAATTCTAAGTTTTTCAGTGCAACTCACTCATATACAATGTACTACACTGTGCATTTCGTCTAATGCGGGTTTTTCAGTAAATTCTAAGTTTTTCAGTGCAACTCACTCATATACAATGTACTACACTGTGCATTTCGTCTAATGCGGGTTTTTCAGTAAATTCTAAGTTTTTCAGTGCAACTCACTCATATACAATGTACTACACTGTGCATTTCGTCTAATGCGGGTTTTTCAGTAAATTCTAAGTTTTTCAGTGCAACTCACCCATATACTATGTACTACACTGTGCATTTTGTCTAATGCGGGTTTTTCAGTAAATTATAAGTTTTTCAGTGCAACTCACTCATATACTATGTACTACACTGTGCATTTCGTCTAATGCGGGTTTTTCAGTAAATTCTAAGTTTTTCAGTGCAACTCACTCATATACTATGTACTACACTGTGCATTTCGTCTAATGCGGGTTTTTCAGTAAATTCTAAGTTTTTCAGTGCAACTCACTCATATACTATGTACTACACTGTGCATTTCGTCTAATGCGGGTTTTTCAGTAAATTCTAAGTTTTTCAGTGCAACTCACTCATATACAATGTACTACACTGTGCATTTCGTCTAATGCGGGTTTTTCAGTAAATTCTAAGTTTTTCAGTGCAACTCACTCATATACGATGTACTACACTGTGCATTTCGTCTAATGCGGGTTTTTCAGTAAATTCTAAGTTTTTCAGTGCAACTCACCCATATACTATGTACTACACTGTGCATTTCGTCTAATGCGGGTTTTTCAGTAAATTCTAAGTTTTTCAGTGCAACTCACTCATATACAATGTACTACACTGTGCATTTCGTCTAATGCGGGTTTTTCAGTAAATTCTAAGTTTTTCAGTGCAAATCACTCATATACTATGTACTACAGTGTGCATTTCGTCTAATGCGGGTTTTTCAGTAAATTCTAAGTTTTTCAGTGCAACTCACTCATATACAATGTACTACACTGTGCATTTCCTCTAATGCGGGTTTTTCAGTAAATTATAAGTTTTTCAGTGCAACTCACTCATATACAATGTACTACACTGTGCATTTCGTCTAATGCGGGTTTTTCAGTAAATTCTAAGTTTTTCAGTGCAACTCACTCATATACAATGTACTGCACTGTGCATTTCGTCTAATGCGGGTTTTTCAGTAAATTCTAAGTTTTTCAGTGCAACTCACTCATATACGATGTACTACACTGTGCATTTCGTCTAATGCGGGTTTTTCAGTAAATTCTAAGTTTTTCAGTGCAACTCACCCATATACTATGTACTACACTGTGCATTTTGTCTAATGCGGGTTTTTCAGTAAATTATAAGTTTTTCAGTGCAACTCACTCATATACTATGTACTACACTGTGCATTTCGTCTAATGCGGGTTTTTCAGTAAATTCTAAGTTTTTCAGTGCAACTCACTCATATACAATGTACTACACTGTGCATTTCGTCTAATGTGGGTTTTTCAGTAAATTATAAGTTTTTCAGTGCAACTCACTCATATACAATGTACTACACTGTGCATTTCGTCTAATGCGGGTTTTTCAGTAAATTCTAAGTTTTTCAGTGCAACTCACTCATATACTATGTACTACAGTGTGCATTTCGTCTAATGCGGGTTTTTCAGTAAATTCTAAGTTTTTCAGTGCAACTCACTCATATACAATGTACTACACTGTGCATTTCGTCTAATGCGGGTTTTTCAGTAAATTCTAAGTTTTTCAGTGCAACTCACTCATATACAATGTACTACACTGTGCATTTCATCTAATGCGGGTTTTTCAGTAAATTCTAAGTTTTTCAGTGCAACTCACTCATATACAATGTACTACACTGTGCATTTCGTCTAATGCGGGTTTTTCAGTAAATTCTAGGTTTTTCAGTGCAACTCACTCATATACTATGTAGTACACTGTGCATTTCGTCTAATGCGGGTTTTTCAGTAAATTCTAAGTTTTTCAGTGCAACTCACTCTTATACAATGTACTACACTGTGCATTTCCTCTAATGCGGGTTTTTCAGTAAATTCTAAGTTTTTCAGTGCAACTCACCCATATACTATGTACTACACTGTGCATTTCGTCTAATGCGGGTTTTTCAGTAAATTCTAAGTTTTTCAGTGCAACTCACTCATATACAATGTACTACACTGTGCATTTCGTCTAATGCGGGTTTTTCAGTAAATTCTAAGTTTTTCAGTGCAACTCACTCATATACTATGTACTACACTGTGCATTTTGTCTAATGCGGGTTTTTCAGTAAATTCTAAGTTTTTCAGTGCAACTCACTCATATACTATGTACTACAGTGTGCATTTCGTCTAATGCGGGTTTTTCAGTAAATTCTAAGTTTTTCAGTGCAACTCACTCATATACAATGTACTACACTGTGCATTTCATCTAATGGGGGTTTTTCAGTAAATTCTAAGTTTTTCAGTGCAACTCACTCATATACAATGTACTACACTGTGCATTTCGTCTAATGCGGGTTTTTCAGTAAATTCTAAGTTTTTCAGTGCAACTCACTCATATACAATGTACTACACTGTGCATTTCCTCTAATGCGGGTTTTTCAGTAAATTCTAAGTTTTTCAGTGCAACTCACCCATATACTATGTACTACACTGTGCATTTTGTCTAATGCAGGTTTTTCAGTAAATTATAAGTTTTTCAGTGCAACTCACTCCTATACTATGTACTACAGTGTGCATTTCGTCTAATGCGGGTTTTTCAGTAAATTCTAAGTTTTTCAGTGCAACTCACTCATATACAATGTACTACACTGTGCATTTCGTCTAATGCGGGTTTTTCAGTAAATTCTAAGTTTTTCAGTGCAACTCACTCATATACAATATACTACACTGTGCATTTCGTCTAATGCGGGTTTTTCAGTAAATTCTAAGTTTTTCAGTGCAACTCACCCATATACTATGTACTACACTGTGCATTTCGTCTAATGCGGGTTTTTCAGTAAATTCTAAGTTTTTCAGTGCAACTCACTCATATACAATGTACTACACTGTGCATTTCGTCTAATGCGGGTTTTTCAGTAAATTCTAAGTTTTTCAGTGCAACTCACTCATATACTATGTACTACACTGTGCATTTTGTCTAATGCGGGTTTTTCAGTAAATTCTAAGTTTTTCAGTGCAACTCACTCATATACTATGTACTACAGTGTGCATTTCGTCTAATGCGGGTTTTTCAGTAAATTCTAAGTTTTTCAGTGCAACTCACTCATATACAATGTACTACACTGTGCATTTCATCTAATGGGGGTTTTTCAGTAAATTCTAAGTTTTTCAGTGCAACTCACTCATATACTATGTACTACACTGTGCATTTCGTCTAATGCGGGTTTTTCAGTAAATTCTAAGTTTTTCAGTGCAACTCACTCATATACTATGTACTACAGTGTGCATTTCGTCTAATGCGGGTTTTTCAGTAAATTCTAAGTTTTTCAATGCAACTCACTCATATACAATGTACTACACTGTGCATTTCGTCTAATGCGGGTTTTTCAGTAAATTCTAAGTTTTTCAGTGCAACTCACTCATATACTATGTACTACACTGTGCATTTCTTCTAATGCGGGTTTTTCAGTAAATTCTAAGTTTTTCAGTGCAACTAACTCATATACGATGTACTACACTGTGCATTTCGTCTAATGCGGGTTTTTCAGTAAATTCTAAGTTTTTCAGTGCAACTCACTCATATACAATGTACTAAACTGTGCATTTCTTCTAATGCGGGTTTTTCAGTAAATTCTAAGTTTTTCAGTGCAACTCACTCATATACTATGTACTACACTGTGCATTTCGTCTAATGCGGGTTTTTCAGTAAATTCTAAGTTTTTCAGTGCAACTCACTCATATACAATGTACTACACTGTGCATTTCGTCTAATGCGGGTTTTTCAGTAAATTCTAAGTTTTTCAGTGCAACTCACTCATATACGATGTACTACACTGTGCATTTCGTCTAATGCGGGTTTTTCAGTAAATTCTAAGTTTTTCAGTGCAACTCACCCATATACTATGTACTACACTGTGCATTTTGTCTAATGCGGGTTTTTCAGTAAATTATAAGTTTTTCAGTGCAACTCACTCATATACTATGTACTACACTGTGCATTTCGTCTAATGCGGGTTTTTCAGTAAATTCTAAGTTTTTCAGTGCAACTCACTCATATACAATGTACTACACTGTGCATTTCGTCTAATGCGGGTTTTTCAGTAAATTCTAAGTTTTTCAGTGCAACTCACTCATATACTATGTACTACAGTGTGCATTTCGTCTAATGCGGGTTTTTCAGTAAATTCTAAGTTTTTCAGTGCAACTCACTCATATACAATGTACTACACTGTGCATTTCCTCTAATGCGGGTTTTTCAGTAAATTATAAGTTTTTCAGTCCAACTCACTCATATACAATGTACTACACTGTGCATTTCGTCTAATGCGGGTTTTTCAGTAAATTCTAAGTTTTTCAGTGCAACTCACTCATATACAATGTACTACACTGTGCATTTCGTCTAATGCGGGTTTTTCAGTAAATTCTAAGTTTTTCAGTGCAACTCACTCATATACGATGTACTACACTGTGCATTTCGTCTAATGCGGGTTTTTCAGTAAATTCTAAGTTTTTCAGTGCAACTCACCCATATACTATGTACTACACTGTGCATTTTGTCTAATGCGGGTTTTTCAGAAAATTATAAGTTTTTCAGTGCAACTCACTCATATACTATGTACTACACTGTGCATTTCGTCTAATGCGGGTTTTTCAGTAAATTCTAAGTTTTTCAGTGCAACTCACTCATATACAATGTACTACACTGTGCATTTCGTCTAATGTGGGTTTTTCAGTAAATTCTAAGTTTTTCAGTGCAACTCACTCATATACAATGTACTACACTGTGCATTTCGTCTAATGCGGGTTTTTCAGTAAATTCTAAGTTTTTCAGTGCAACTCACTCATATACTATGTACTACACTGTGCATTTTGTCTAATGCGGGTTTTTCAGTAAATTCTAAGTTTTTCAGTGCAACTCACTCATATACTATGTACTACAGTGTGCATTTCGTCTAATGCGGGTTTTTCAGTAAATTCTAAGTTTTTCAGTGCAACTCACTCATATACAATGTACTACACTGTGCATTTCATCTAATGGGGGTTTTTCAGTAAATTCTAAGTTTTTCAGTGCAACTCACTCATATACAATGTACTACACTGTGCATTTCGTCTAATGCGGGTTTTTCAGTAAATTCTAAGTTTTTCAGTGCAACTCACTCATATACAATGTACTACACTGTGCATTTCCTCTAATGCGGGTTTTTCAGTAAATTCTAAGTTTTTCAGTGCAACTCACCCATATACTATGTACTACACTGTGCATTTTGTCTAATGCAGGTTTTTCAGTAAATTATAAGTTTTTCAGTGCAACTCACTCCTATACTATGTACTACAGTGTGCATTTCGTCTAATGCGGGTTTTTCAGTAAATTCTAAGTTTTTCAGTGCAACTCACTCATATACAATGTACTACACTGTGCATTTCGTCTAATGCGGGTTTTTCAGTAAATTCTAAGTTTTTCAGTGCAACTCACCCATATACTATGTACTACACTGTGCATTTCGTCTAATGCGGGTTTTTCAGTAAATTCTAAGTTTTTCAGTGCAACTCACTCATATACAATGTACTACACTGTGCATTTCGTCTAATGCGGGTTTTTCAGTAAATTCTAAGTTTTTCAGTGCAACTCACTCATATACTATGTACTACACTGTGCATTTTGTCTAATGCGGGTTTTTCAGTAAATTCTAAGTTTTTCAGTGCAACTCACTCATATACTATGTACTACAGTGTGCATTTCGTCTAATGCGGGTTTTTCAGTAAATTCTAAGTTTTTCAGTGCAACTCACTCATATACAATGTACTACACTGTGCATTTCATCTAATGGGGGTTTTTCAGTAAATTCTAAGTTTTTCAGTGCAACTCACTCATATACTATGTACTACACTGTGCATTTCGTCTAATGCGGGTTTTTCAGTAAATTCTAAGTTTTTCAGTGCAACTCACTCATATACTATGTACTACAGTGTGCATTTCGTCTAATGCGGGTTTTTCAGTAAATTCTAAGTTTTTCAATGCAACTCACTCATATACAATGTACTACACTGTGCATTTCGTCTAATGCGGGTTTTTCAGTAAATTCTAAGTTTTTCAGTGCAACTCACTCATATACTATGTACTACACTGTGCATTTCTTCTAATGCGGGTTTTTTCAGTAAATTCTAAGTTTTTCAGTGCAACTCACTCATATACTATGTACTACACTGTGCATTTCGTCTAATGCGGGTTTTTCAGTAAATTCTAAGTTTTTCAGTGCAACTCACTCATATACAATGTACTACACTGTGCATTTCGTCTAATGCGGGTTTTTCAGTAAATTCTAAGTTTTTCAGTGCAACTCACTCATATACTATGTACTACACTGTGCATTTCGTCTAATGCGGGTTTTTCAGTAAATTCTAAGTTTTTCAGTGCAACTCACTCATATACAATGTACTACACTGTGCATTTCGTCTAATGCGGGTTTTTCAGTAAATTCTAAGTTTTTCAGTGCAAACTCACTCATATACGATGTACTACACTGTGCATTTCGTCTAATGCGGGTTTTTCAGTAAATTCTAAGTTTTTCAGTGCAACTCACCCATATACTATGTACTACACTGTGCATTTTGTCTAATGCGGGTTTTTCAGTAAATTATAAGTTTTTCAGTGCAACTCACTCATATACTATGTAGTACACTGTGCATTTCGTCTAATGCGGGTTTTTCAGTAAATTCTAAGTTTTTCAGTGCAACTCACTCATATACAATGTACTACACTGTGCATTTCCGTCTAATGCGGGTTTTTCAGTAAATTCTAAGTTTTTTCAGTGCAACTCACTCATATACTATGTACTACAGTGTGCATTTCGTCTAATGCGGGTTTTTCAGTAAATTCTAAGTTTTTCAGTGCAACTCACTCATATACAATGTACTACACTGTGCATTTCCTCTAATGCGGGTTTTTCAGTAAATTATAAGTTTTTCAGTCCAACTCACTCATATACAATGTACTACACTGTGCATTTCGTCTAATGCGGGTTTTTCAGTAAATTCTAAGTTTTTCAGTCCAACTCACTCATATACAATGTACTACACTGTGCATTTCGTCTAATGCGGGTTTTTCAGTAAATTCTAAGTTTTTCAGTGCAACTCACTCATATACAATGTACTACACTGTGCATTTCGTCTAATGCGGGTTTTTCAGTAAATTCTAAGTTTTTCAGTGCAACTCACTCATATAAAATGTACTACACCTGTGCATTTCGTCTAATGCGGGTTTTTCAGTAAATTCTAGGTTTTTCAGTGCAACTCACTCATATACTATGTAGTACACTGTGCATTTCGTCTAATGCGGGTTTTTCAGTAAATTCTAAGTTTTTCAGTGCAACTCACTAATATACAATGTACTACACTGTGCATTTCCTCTAATGCGGGTTTTTCAGTAAATTCTAAGTTTTTCAGTGCAACTCACCCATATACTATGTACTACACTGTGCATTTCGTCTAATGCGGGTTTTTCAGTAAATTCTAAGTTTTTCAGTGCAACTCACTCATATACAATGTACTACACTGTGCATTTCGTCTAATGCGGGTTTTTCAGTAAATTCTAAGTTTTTCAGTGCAACTCACTCATATACTATGTACTACACTGTGCATTTTGTCTAATGCGGGTTTTTCAGTAAATTCTAAGTTTTTCAGTGCAACTCACTCATATACTATGTACTACAGTGTGCATTTCGTCTAATGCGGGTTTTTCAGTAAATTCTAAGTTTTTTCAGTGCAACTCACTCATATACAATGTACTACACTGTGCATTTCATCTAATGGGGGTTTTTCAGTAAATTCTAAGTTTTTCAGTGCAACTCACTCATATACAATGTACTACACTGTGCATTTCGTCTAATGCGGGTTTTTCAGTAAATTCTAAGTTTTTCAGTGCAACTCACTCATATACGATGTACTACACTGTGCATTTCCTCTAATGCGGGTTTTTTCAGTAAATTCTAAGTTTTTCAGTGCAACTCACCCATATACTATGTACTACACTGTGCATTTTGTCTAATGCAGGTTTTTCAGTAAATTATAAGTTTTTCAGTGCAACTCCACTCCTATACTATGTACTACAGTGTGCATTTCGTCTAATGCGGGTTTTTCAGTAAATTCTAAGTTTTTCAGTGCAACTCACTCATATACAATGTACTACACTGTGCATTTCGTCTAATGCGGGTTTTTCAGTAAATTCTAAGTTTTTCAGTGCAACTCACTCATATACAATGTACTACACTGTGCATTTCGTCTAATGCGGGTTTTTCAGTAAATTCTAAGTTTTTTCAGTGCAACTCACCCATATACTATGTACTACACTGTGCATTTCGTCTAATGCGGGTTTTTCAGTAAATTCTAAGTTTTTCAGTGCAACTCACTCATATACAATGTACTACACTGTGCATTTCGTCTAATGCGGGTTTTTCAGTAAATTCTAAGTTTTTCAGTGCAACTCACTCATATACTATGTACTACACTGTGCTTTTTGTCTAATGCGGGGTTTTTCAGTAAATTCTAAGTTTTTCAGTGCAACTCACTCATATACTATGTACTACAGTATGCATTTCGTCTAATGCGGGGTTTTTCAGTAAATTCTAAGTTTTTCAGTGCAACTCACTCATATACAATGTACTACACTGTGCATTTCATCTAATGGGGGTTTTTCAGTAAATTCTAAGTTTTTCAGTGCAACTCACTCATATACTATGTACTACACTGTGCATTTCGTCTAATGCGGGTTTTTTCAGTAAATTCTAAAGTTTTTCAGTGCAACTCACTCATATACAATGTACTACACTGTGCATTTCGTCTAATGCGGGTTTTTCAGTAAATTCTAAGTTTTTCAGTGCAACTCACTCATATACAATGTACTACACTGTGCATTTCCTCTAATGCGGGTTTTTCAGTAAATTCTAAGTTTTTCAGTGCAACTCACCCATATACTATGTACTACACTGTGCATTTTGTCTAATGCAGGTTTTTCAGTAAATTATAAGTTTTTCAGTGCAACTCACTCCTATACTATGTACTACAGTGTGCATTTCGTCTAATGCGGGTTTTTCAGTAAATTCTAAGTTTTTCAGTGCAACTCACTCATATACAATGTACTACACTGTGCATTTCGTCTAATGCGGGTTTTTCAGTAAATTCTAGTTTTTCAGTGCAACTCACTCATATACAATGTACTACACTGTGCATTTCGTCTAATGCGGGTTTTTCAGTAAATTCTAAGTTTTTCAGTGCAACTCACTCATATACAATGTACTACACTGTGCATTTCGTCTAATGCGGGTTTTTCAGTAAATTCTAAGTTTTTCAGTGCAACTCACTCATATACAATGTACTACACTGTGCATTTCCTCTAATGCGGGTTTTTCAGTAAACTCTAAGTTTTTCAGTGCAACTCACCCATATACTATGTACTACAGCACTGTGCATTTTGTCTAATGCGGGTTTTTCAGTAAATTATAAGTTTTTCAGTGCAACTCACTCATATACTATGTACTACACTGTGCATTCTCGTCTAATGCGGGTTTTTCAGTAAATTCTAAGTTTTTCAGTGCAACTCACTCATATACAATGTACTACACTGTGCATTTCGTCTAATGCTGGTTTTTTCAGTAAATTATAAGTTTTTCAGTGCAACTCACTCATATACAATGTACTACACTGTGCATTTCGTCTAATGCGGGTTTTTCAGTAAATTCTAAGTTTTTCAGTGCAACTCACTCATATACTATGTACTACAGTGTGCATTTCGTCTAATGCGGGTTTTTCAGTAAATTCTAAGTTTTTCAGTGCAACTCACTCATATACAATGTACTACACTGTGCATTTCATCTAATGCGGGTTTTTCAGTAAATTCTAAGTTTTTCAGTGCAACTCACTCATATACTATGTACTACACTGTGCATTTCTTCTAATGCGGGTTTTTCAGTAAATTCTAAGTTTTTCAGTGCAACTCACTCATATACAATGTACTACACTGTGCATTTCGTCTAATGCGGGTTTTTTCAGTAAATTCTAAGTTTTTCAGTGCACCTCACTCATATACAATGTACTACACTGTGCATTTCGTCTAATGCGGGTTTTTCAGTAAATTCTAAGTTTTTTCAGTGCAACTCACTCATATACTATGTACTACACTGTGCATTTCTTCTAATGCGGGTTTTTCAGTAAATTCTAAGTTTTTCAGTGCAACTCACCTCATATACTATGTACTACACTGTGCATTTTGTCTAATGCGGGTTTTCAGTAAATTCTAAGTTTTTCAGTGCAACTCACTCATATACTATGTACTACAGTGTGCATTTCGTCTAATGCGGGTTTTTCAGTAAATTCTAAGTTTTTCAGTGCAACTCACTCATATACAATGTACTACACTGTGCATTTCATCTAATGGGGGTTTTTCAGTAAATTCTAAGTTTTTCAGTGCAACTCACTCATATACAATGTACTACACTGTGCATTTCGTCTAATGCGGGTTTTTCAGTAAATTCTAAGTTTTTTCAGTGCAACTCACTCATATACGATGTACTACACTGTGCATTTCCTCTAATGCGGGTTTTTCAGTAAATTCTAAGTTTTTCAGTGCAAACTCACCCATATACTATGTACTACACTGTGCATTTTGTCTAATGCAGGTTTTTCAGTAAATTATAAGTTTTTCAGTGCAACTCACTCCTATACTA
This sequence comes from Mus caroli, assembly GCF_978045245.1. Lineage (NCBI taxonomy): Eukaryota > Metazoa > Chordata > Mammalia > Rodentia > Muridae > Mus > Mus caroli. The sequence continues at coordinate 5,940 of NW_028227791.1, read as the reverse complement.
TGTACTACAGTGTGCATTTTCGTCTAATGCGGGTTTTTTCAGTAAATTCTAAGTTTTTCAGTGCAACTCACTCATATACAATGTACTACACTGTGCATTTCGTCTAATGCGGGTTTTTCAGTAAATTCTAAGTTTTTCAGTGCAACTCACTCATATACAATGTACTACACTGTGCATTTCGTCTAATGCGGGTTTTTTCAGTAAATTCTAAGTTTTTCAGTGCAACTCACCCATATACTATGTACTACACTGTGCATTTCGTCTAATGCGGGTTTTTCAGTAAATTCTAAGTTTTTTCAGTGCAACTCACTCATATACAATGTACTACACTGTGCATTTCGTCTAATGCGGGTTTTTCAGTAAATTCTAAGTTTTTCAGTGCAACTCACTCATATACTATGTACTACACTGTGCATTTTGTCTAATGCGGGTTTTTCAGTAAATTCTAAGTTTTTCAGTGCAACTCACTCATATACTATGTACTACAGTATGCATTTCGTCTAATGCGGGTTTTTCAGTAAATTCTAAGTTTTTCAGTGCAACTCACTCATATACAATGTACTACACTGTGCATTTCATCTAATGGGGGTTTTTCAGTAAATTCTAAGTTTTTCAGTGCAACTCACTCATATACTATGTACTACACTGTGCATTTCGTCTAATGCGGGTTTTTCAGTAAATTCTAAGTTTTTCAGTGCAACTCACTCATATACAATGTACTACACTGTGCATTTCGTCTAATGCGGGTTTTTCAGTAAATTCTACGTTTTTCAGTGCAACTCACTCATATACAATGTACTACACTGTGCATTTCCTCTAATGCGGGTTTTTCAGTAAATTCTAAGTTTTTCAGTGCAACTCACCCATATACTATGTACTACACTGTGCATTTTGTCTAATGCAGGGTTTTTCAGTAAATTATAAGTTTTTCAGTGCAACTCAACTCCTATACTATGTACTACAGTGTGCATTTCGTCTAATGCGGGTTTTTCAGTAAATTCTAAGTTTTTCAGTGCAACTCACTCATATACAATGTACTACACTGTGCATTTTCGTCTAATGCGGGTTTTTCAGTAAATTCTAAGTTTTTCAGTGCAACTCACTCATATAGAATGTACTACACTGTGCATTTCGTCTAATGCGGGTTTTTTCAGTAAATTCTAAGTTTTTCAGTGCAACTCACTCATATACAATGTACTACACTGTGCATTTCGTCTAATGCGGGTTTTTCAGTAAATTCTAAGTTTTTCAGTGCAACTCACTCATATACAATGTACTACACTGTGCATTTCCTCTAATGCGGGTTTTTTCAGTAAACTCTAAGTTTTTCAGTGCAACTCACCCCATATACTATGTACTACACTGTGCATTTTGTCTAATGCGGGTTTTTCAGTAAATTATAAGTTTTTCAGTGCAACTCACTCATATACTATGTACTACACTGTGCATTTCGTCTAATGCGGGTTTTTCAGTAAATTCTAAGTTTTTCAGTGCAACTCACTCATATACAATGTACTACACTGTGCATTTCGTCTAATGCTGGTTTTTCAGTAAATTATAAGTTTTTCAGTGCAACTCACTTCATATACAAATGTACTACACTGTGCATTTCGTCTAATGCGGGTTTTTCAGTAAATTCTAAGTTTTTCAGTGCAACTCACTCATATACTATGTACTACAGTGTGCATTTCGTCTAATGCGGGTTTTTCAGTAAATTCTAAGTTTTTCAGTGCAACTCACTCATATACAATGTACTACACTGTGCATTTCATCTAATGCGGGTTTTTCAGTAAATTCTAAGTTTTTCAGTGCAACTCACTCATATACTATGTACTACACTGTGCATTTCTTCTAATGCGGGTTTTTCAGTAAATTCTAAGTTTTTCAGTGCAACTCACTCATATACAATGTACTACACTGTGCATTTCGTCTAATGCGGGTTTTTCAGTAAATTCTAAGTTTTTCAGTGCACCTCACTCATATACAATGTACTACACTGTGCATTTCGTCTAATGCGGGTTTTTCAGTAAATTCTAAGTTTTTTCAGTGCAACTCACTCATATACTATGTACTACACTGTGCATTTCTTCTAATGCGGGTTTTTCAGTAAATTCTAAGTTTTTTCAGTGCAACTCACTCATATACTATGTACTACACTGTGCATTTTGTCTAATGCCGGGTTTTTCAGTAAATTCTAAGTTTTTCAGTGCAACTCACTCATATACTATGTACTACAGTGTGCATTTCGTCTAATGCGGGTTTTTCAGTAAATTCTAAGTTTTTCAGTGCAACTCACTCATATACAATGTACTACACTGTGCATTTCATCTAATGGGGGTTTTTCAGTAAATTCTAAGTTTTTCAGTGCAACTCACTCATATACAATGTACTACACTGTGCATTTCGTCTAATGCGGGTTTTTCAGTAAATTCTAAGTTTTTCAGTGCAACTCACTCATATACGATGTACTACACTGTGCATTTCCTCTAATGCGGGTTTTTCAGTAAATTCTAAGTTTTTCAGTGCAACTCACCCATATACTATGTACTACACTGTGCATTTTGTCTAATGCAGGTTTTTTCAGTAAATTATAAGTTTTTCAGTGCAACTCACTCCTATACTATGTACTACAGTGTGCATTTCGTCTAATGCGGGTTTTTCAGTAAATTCTAAGTTTTTTCAGTGCAACTCACTCATATACAATGTACTACACTGTGCATTTCGTCTAATGCGGGTTTTTTTCAGTAAATTCTAAGTTTTTCAGTGCAACTCACTCATATACAATGTACTACACTGTGCATTTCGTCTAATGCGGGTTTTTCAGTAAATTCTAAGTTTTTCAGTGCAACTCACCCATATACTATGTACTACACTGTGCATTTCGTCTAATGCGGGTTTTTCAGTAAATTCTAAGTTTTTCAGTGCAACTCACTCATATACAATGTACTACACTGTGCATTTCTGTCTAATGCGGGTTTTTCAGTAAATTCTAAGTTTTTCAGTGCAACTCACTCATATACTATGTACTACACTGTGCATTTTTGTCTAATGCGGGTTTTTCAGTAAATTCCTAAGTTTTTCAGTGCAACTCACTCATATACTATGTACTACAGTATGCATTTCGTCTAATGCGGGTTTTTCAGTAAATTCTAAGTTTTTCAGTGCAACTCACTCATATACAATGTACTACACTGTGCATTTCATCTAATGGGGGTTTTTCAGTAAATTCTAAGTTTTTCAGTGCAACTCACTCATTATACTATGTACTACACTGTGCATTTCGTCCTAATGCGGGTTTTTCAGTAAATTCTAAGTTTTTCAGTGCAACTCACTCATATACAATGTACTACACTGTGCATTTCGTCTAATGCGGGTTTTTCAGTAAATTCTAAGTTTTTCAGTGCAACTCACTCATATACAATGTACTACACTGTGCATTTCCTCTAATGCGGGTTTTTCAGTAAATTCTAAGTTTTTCAGTGCAACTCACCCATATACTATGTACTACACTGTGCATTTTGTCTAATGCAGGTTTTTCAGTAAATTATAAGTTTTTCAGTGCAAACTCACTCCTATACTATGTACTACAGTGTGCATTTCGTCTAATGCGGGTTTTTCAGTAAATTCTAAGTTTTTCAGTGCAACTCACTCATATACAATGTACTACACTGTGCATTTCGTCTAATGCGGGGTTTTTCAGTAAATTCTAAGTTTTTCAGTGCAACTCACTCATATAGAATGTACTACACTGTGCATTTCGTCTAATGCGGGTTTTTCAGTAAATTCTAAGTTTTTCAGTGCAACTCACTCATATACAATGTACTACACTGTGCATTTCGTCTAATGCGGGTTTTTCAGTAAATTCTAAGTTTTTCAGTGCAACTCACTCATATACAATGTACTACACTGTGCATTTCCTCTAATGCGGGTTTTTCAGTAAACTCTAAGTTTTTCAGTGCAAACTCACCCATATACTATGTACTTACACTGTGCATTTTGTCTAATGCGGGTTTTTCAGTAAATTATAAGTTTTTCAGTGCAACTCACTCATATACTATGTACTAACACTGTGCATTTCGTCTAATGCGGGTTTTTCAGTAAATTCTAAGTTTTTCAGTGCAACTCACTCATATACAATGTACTACACTGTGCATTTCGTCTAATGCTGGGTTTTTCAGTAAATTATAAGTTTTTTCAGTGCAACTCACTCATATACAATGTACTACACTGTGCATTTCGTCTAATGCGGGTTTTTTCAGTAAATTCTAAGTTTTTCAGTGCAACTCACTCATATACTATGTACTACAGTGTGCATTTCGTCTAATGCGGGTTTTTCAGTAAATTCTAAGTTTTTCAGTGCAACTCACTCATATACAATGTACTACACTGTGCATTTCATCTAATGCGGGTTTTTCAGTAAATTCTAAGTTTTTCAGTGCAACTCACTCATATACTATGTACTACACTGTGCATTTCTTCTAATGCGGGTTTTTTCAGTAAATTCTAAGTTTTTCAGTGCAACTCACTCATATACAATGTACTACACTGTGCATTTCGTCTAATGCGGGTTTTTCAGTAAATTCTAAGTTTTTCAGTGCATCCTCACTCATATACAATGTAACTACACTGTGCATTTCGTCTAATGCGGGTTTTTCAGTAAATTCTAAGTTTTTCAGTGCAACTCACTCATATACTATGTACTACACTGTGCATTTCTTCTAATGCGGGTTTTTCAGTAATTTCTAAGTTTTTCAGTGCAACTCACTCATATACAATGTACTACACTGTGAATTTCGTCTAATGCGGGTTTTTCAGTAAATTCTAAGTTTTTCAGTGCAACTCACTCATATACAATGTACTACACTGTGCATTTTCGTCTAATGCGGGTTTTTCAGTAAATTCTAAGTTTTTCAGTGCAACTCACTCATATACGATGTACTACACTATGCATTTCGTCTAATGCGGGTTTTTCAGTAAATTCTAAGTTTTTCAGTGCAACTCACTCATATACAATGTACTACACTGTGCATTTCATCTAATGCGGGTTTTTCAGTAAATTCTAAAGTTTTTCAGTGCAACTCACTCATATACTATGTACTACACTGTGCATTTCGTCTAATGCGGGAATTTCAGTAAATTCTAAGTTTTTCAGTGCAACTCACTCATATACAATGTACTACACTGTGCATTTCGTCTAATGCGGGTTTTTCAGTAAATTCTAAGTTTTTCAGTGCAACTCACTCATATACAATGTACTACACTGTGCATTTCGTCTAATGCGGGTTTTTTCAGTAAATTCTAAGTTTTTCAGTGCAACTCACTCATATACAATGTACTACACTGTGCATTTCGTCTAATGCGGGTTTTTTCAGTAAATTCTAAGTTTTTCAGTGCAACTCACTCATATACAATGTACTACACTGTGCATTTCGTCTAATGCGGGTTTTTCAGTAAATTCTAAGTTTTTCAGTGCAACTCACTCATATACAATGTACTACACGGTGCATTTCGTCTAATGCGGGTTTTTCAGTAAATTCTAAGTTTTTCAGTGCAACTCACTCATATACAATGTACTACACTGTGCATTTCGTCTAATGCGGGTTTTTCAGTAAATTCTAAGTTTTTCAGTGCAACCCACTCATATACTATGTACTACACTGTGCATTTCGTCTAATGCGGGTTTTTTCAGTAAATTCTAAGTTTTTCAGTGCAACCTCACTCATATACTATGTACTACAGCTGTGCATTCGTCTAATGCGGGTTTTTCAGTAAATTCTAAGTTTTTCAGTGCAACACACTCATTACTATGTACTCACAGTGTGCATTTCGTCTAATGCGGGTTTTTCAGTAAATTCTAAGTTTTTCAGTGCAACTCACTCATAGTGACAATGTACTACACTGTGCATTTCGTCTAAGTGTCGGTGTTTTTCAGTAAATTCT
>NW_028227790.1:0-73463 GCF_978045245.1 Mus caroli | reverse complement strand
ACCCTGAAAAATTCAAAAAATGAGAAAAATCACAATGTAGAACCTAGAAAATGGAGAGAAACTCTGAAAAAGTCGAAAAATTAGAAAAATCACACTCTAGGACTTGGAATATAATGAGAAACCCTGAAAAAGTCGAAAAATAAGAAAATCACACTTGTAGGACCTCCAATATGGTGAAAAACCCTGAAAAAGTCGAAAAATGAGAAAATCACAGTGTAGGACCTGGAATATGGTGAGAACCCTGAAAAAGCCGAAAAATGAGAAAATCACACAGTAGGACCTGGAATATTGTGAGAAACCCTGAAGCAGTCGAAAAATAAGAAAATCAAATTTGTCATATCTGCAATATGGTGAGAAACCCTGAAAAAGTCAAAAAATGAGAAAAATACACTGAAGGAGCTGGAATATGGTGAGAAACCCTGAAAAAGTCAAAAAATAAGAAATTCACACTTGTAGGACCTGCAATAGGGTGAGAAATTCTGAAAAAGTCAAAAAATGAGAAAATCACACTGTAGGACTTGGAATATGGTAAGAAACCATGAAAAAGTCGAAAAATGAGAAAATCACGCAGTAGGACCCGGAATATTGTGAGAAAACGTGAAAAAGTCTAAAAATGAGAAAAATACACTGTAGGAGCTGGAATATGGTGAGAAGACCTGAAAAAGTCGAAAAATAAGAAACTCACACTTGTTTGACTTCCATTATGGTGAGAAACCCTGAAAAAGTAAAAAAAATGATAAAATCACACTGTAGGACTTGGAATATGATGAAAAACCCTGAAAAAGTCGAAAAATGAGAAAATCACACTGTAGAAGATGGAATATGATGAGAAACCGTGAAAAAGTCAAAAAATGAGAAAAATACACTGTAGCAGCTGGAATATGGTGAGAAAACCTGAAAAAGTCGAAAAATGAGAAAATCACACTGTAGGATTTGGAATATGATGAAAAACCCTGAAAAAGTCGAAAAATGAGGAAATCACACTGTAGAAGATGGAATATGATGAGAAACCGTGAAAAGTCAAAAAATGAGAAAAATACACTGTAGAAGCTGGAATATGGTGAGAAACCCTGAAAAAGTCGAAAAATGAGAAAATCACACTGTAGGACCTGGAATATGGTGAGAAACCCTGAAAAAGTCTTAAAATGAGAAAATCACACTGTAGGACTTGGAATAAGATGAGAAACCCTGAAAAAGTCAAAAAATGAGAAAATCACAATGTAGTACCTGGAATATGTTGAGAAACCCTGAAAAAGTCTTAAAATGAGAAAATCACACTGTAGGACCTGGAATATGGTGAGAAACTCTGAAATAGTCGAAAAAAGAGAAAATCACACTCTAGGACTTGGAATATGATGAGAAACCCTGAAAAAGTCAGAAAATGTGAAAATCACACTGTAGTACCTGGAATATGGTGAGAAACCCTGAAAAAGTCTAAAAATGAGAAAATCAAACAGTAGGACCTGGAATATGGTGAGAAACCCTGAAAGATCGAAAAATAAGAAAATCAAACTTGTAGTACCTGCAATATGGAGAGAAACCCTGAAAAAGTCAAAAAATGAGAAAATCCCAATATAGTACTTGGAATAAGATGAGAAACCGTGAAAAAGACAAAAAATGAAAAAATACACTGTAGGAGCTGGAATATGGTGAGAAACCCTGAAAAAGTCAAAAAATAAGAAATTCACACTTGTAGGACCTGCAATATAGTGAGAAACCCTGAAAAAGTCGAAAAATGAGAAAATCACACTGTAGGACTTGGAATATGGTGAGAAACCCTGAAAATGTCAAAAAAATGATAAAATCACACTGTAGGACTTGGAATATGATGAGAAACCCTGAAAAAGTCGAAAAATGAGAAAATCACACTGTAGAAGATGGAATATGGTGAGCAACACTGAAAAAGTCGAAAATTAGAAAAATAACACTGTAGAAACTGGAATATGGTGAGAAACTCAAAAAAGTCGAAAAATTAGAAAAATCACACTCTAGGACTTGGAATATGTTGAGAAACCCTGAAAAATTCCAAAAATGAGAAAATCACACTGTAGGATTTGGAATATGATGAGAAACCGTGAAAAAGTCAAAAAATGAGAATAATACACTGTAGGAGCTGGAATATGATGAGAAACCCTGAAAAAGTCAGAAAATGAGAAAATCACACTGTAGTACCTGGAATATGGTGAGAAACCCTGAAAAAGTCTAAAAATGAGAAAATCAAACAGTAGGACCTGGAATATGGTGAGAAACCCTGAAAGATCGAAAAATAAGAAAATCAAACTTGTAGTACCTGCAATATGGAGAGAAACCCTGAAAAAGTCAAAAAATGAGAAAATCCCAATATAGTACTTGGAATAAGATGAGAAACCGTGAAAAAGACAAAAAATGAAAAAATACACTGTAGGAGCTGGAATATGGTGAGAAACCCTGAAAAAGTCAAAAAATAAGAAATTCAAACTTGTAGGACCTGCAATATAGTGAGAAACCCTGAAAAAGTCGAAAAATGAGAAAATCACACTGTAGGACTTTGAATATGGTGAGAAACCCTGAAAATGTCAAAAAAATGATAAAATCACACTGTAAGACTTGGAATATGATGAGAAACCCTGAAAAAGTCGAAAAATGAGTAAATCAAACTGTAGAAGATCGAATATGGTGAGCAACCCTGAAAAATTCAAAAAATGAGAAAAATCACAATGTAGAACCTAGAAAATGGAGAGAAACTCTGAAAAAGTCGAAAAATTAGAAAAATCACACTCTAGGACTTGGAATATGATGAGAAACCCTGAAAAAGTCGAAAAATAAGAAAATCACACTTGTAGGACCTCCAATATGGTGAAAAACCCTGAAAAAGTCGAAAAATGAGAAAATCACAGTGTAGGACCTGGAATATGGTGAGAAACCCTGAAAAAGCCGAAAAATGAGAAAATCACACTGTAGGACTTGGAATATGATGACAAACCCTGAAAAAGTCGAAAAATGAGAAAATCACACTGTAGAAGATGGAATATGGTGAGCAACACTGAAAAAGTGGAAAATTAGAAAAATAACACTGTAGAAACTGGAATATGGTGAGAAACTCTGAAAAAGTCGAAAAATTAGAAAAATCACACTCTAGGACTTGGAATATGTTGAGAAACCCTGAAAAATTCCAAAAATGAGAAAATCACACTGTAGGATTTGGAATATGATGAGAAACCGTGAAAAAGTCAAAAAATGAGAATAATACACTGTAGGAGCTGGAATATGATGAGAAACCCTGAAAAAGTCGAAAAATAAGAAAATCACACTTTTAGGACCTCCAATATGGTGAAAACCCTGAAAAAGTCGAAAAATGAGAAAATCAGAGTGTAGGACCTGAAATATGGTGAGAAACCCTGAAAAAGTCAAAAAATGAGAAAATCACGCAGTAGGTCCTGGAATTTGGTGAGAAACACTGAAAAAGTCTAAAATAAAAAAATTACACTGTAGTACCTGGAATATGGTGACAAACCCTGAAAAAGTTTTAAAATGAGAAAATCACACTGTAGGACATGGAATATGGTGAGAAACCTTGAAAAAGTCAAAAATGAGAAAATCACACTGTAGGACTTGGAATATGGTGAAAAACACTGAAAAAGTCTTAAAATGAGAAAATCATACTTTAGGACCTGGAATATGGTGAGTAACTCTGAAAAAGTCGAAAAATGAGAAATTCACACTTGTAGGACCTGCAATATGGTGGAAACACTGAAAAAGTCAAAAAATAAGAAAATTACACTGTAGGACCTGGAATATGTTGAGAAACACTTTAAAAGTCGAAAAAAGAGAAAATCACCCTCTAGGACATGGAATATGATGAGAAACCCTGAAAAAGTCAAAAAATGAGAAAATAACACTGTAGTACTTTGAATATGGTGAGAAAACACTGAAAAAGTCTAAAAATGAGAAAATCACACAGTAGGACCTGGAATATGGTGAGAAACCCTGAAGCAGTCGAAAAATAAGAAAATCAAATTTGTCATATCTGCAATATGGTGAGAAACCCTGAAAAAGTCAAAAAATGAGAAAAATAAACTGTAGGACCTGCAATATGGTGAGAAACCCTGAAAAAGTCGAAAAATGAGAAAATCACACTGTAGGACTTGGAATATGGTGAGACACCCTGAAAAACTCAAAAAATGAGAAAATCACACTGTAGGATTTGGAATAAGATGAGAAACCCTGAAAAAGTTGAAAAATGAGAAAATCACACTGTAGAAGATGGAATATAGTGAGCAATCCTGAAAAAGTCAAAAAATGAGAAAAATCACACTGTGGAACCTGGAATATGGTGAGAAACACTGAAAAATCTTAAAATGAGAAAATCACACTGTAGGACCTGAAATATGGTGAGTAACTCTGAAAAAGTCGAAAAATGAGAAATTCACACTTGTAGGACCTGCAATATGGTGAGAAACACTGAAAAAGTCAAAAAATGAGAAAATTACACTGTAGGACCTGGAAAATGTTGAGAAACACTTTAAAAGTCGAAAATAGAGAAAATCACCCTCTAGGACATGGAATATGATGAGAAAACCTGAAAAATTCAAAAAATGAGAAATTCACACTGTAGGACTTGGAATATGATGAGAAACCCTGAAAAAGTCAAAAATGAGAAAATCACACTGTAGGACTTGGAATATGGTGAGAAACCCTGAAAAAGTCTTAAAATGAGAAAATCACACAGTAGGACCTGCAATATGGTGAGAAACACTGAAAAATCTTAAAATGAGAAAATCACACTGTAGGACCTGGAATATGGTGAGGAACTCTGAAAAAGTCGAAAAATAAGAAATTCACACTTGTAGGACCTGCAATATGGTGAGAAACACTGAAAAAGTCAAAAATGAGAAAATCACACAGTAGGACCTGCAATATGGTGAGAAACACGGAAAAAGTCAAAAAATGAGAAAATTACACTGTAGGACCTGGAATGTGTTGAGAAACACTTTAAAAGTCGAAAATAGAGAAAATCACCTTCTAGGACATGGAATATGATGAGAAAACCTGAAAAAGTCAAAAAATGAGAAAATAACACTGTAGTACATTGAATATGGTGAGAAAACACTGAAAAAGTCTAAAAATGAGAAAATCACACAGTAGGACCTGGAATATGGTGAGAAACCCTGAAGCAGTCGAAAAATAAGAAAATCAAATTTGTCATATCTGCAATATGGTGAGAAACCCTGAAAAAGTCAAAAAATAAGAAATTCACACTTGTAGGACCTGCAATATGGTGAGAAACCCTGAAAAAGTCGAAAAATGAGAAAATCACACTGTAGGACTGGGAATAAGATGAGAAACCCTGAAAAAGTTGAAAAATGAGAAAATCACACTGTAGAAGATGGAATATGGTGAGCAATTCTGAAAAAGTCAAAAAATGAGAAAAATCACACTGTGGAACCTGGAATATGGTGAGAAACTCTGAAAAAGGCGAAAAATTAGAAAAATCACTCTCTAGGACTTGGAATATGATGAGAAACCCGGAAAAAGTCGAAAAAGGAGAAAATCACACTGTAGTAGCTGGAATATGGTGATAAACACTGAAAAAGTCTCAAAATGAGAAAATCACACAGTAGGACCTGCAATATGGTAAGAAACACTGAAACAGTCGAAAAATAAGAAAATCAAACTTGTAGTACCTGCAATATGGTGAGAAACCTTGAAAAATTCCAAAAATGAGAAAATCACACTGTAGGATTTGGAATATGATGAGAAACCGTGAAAAAGTCAAAAAATGATAATAATACACTGTAGGAGCTGGAATATGATGAGAAACCCTGAAAAAGTCGAAAAATAAGAAAATCACACTTGTAGGACCTCCAATATGGTGAAAACCCTGAAAAAGTCGAAAAATGAGAAAATCACAGTGTAGGACCTGGAATATGGTGAGAAACCCTGAAAAAGTCGAAAAATGAGAAAATCACGCATAGGTCCTGGAATTTGGTGAGAAACACTGAAAAAGTCTAAAATAAGAAAATTACACTATAGTACCTGGAATATGGTGACAAACCCTGAAAAAGTCTTAAAATGAGAAAATCACACTGTAGGACATTGAATATGGTGAGAAACCTTGAAAAAGTAAAAAAATGAGAAAAAACACTGTAGTAAAAGGAATATGGTGATATAATCTGAAAAAGTCGAAAAATTAGAAAAATCACACTCTAGGACTTGGAATATGATGAGAAACCCTGAAAAAGTCAAAAAATGAGAAAATCACACTGTAGGACTTGGCATATGTTGAGAAACACTGAAAAAGTAAAAAAATGAGTAAATCACACAGTAGGACCTGGAATATGGTGAGAAACCCTGAAAAAGTCTTAAAATGAGAAAATCACACAGTAGGACCTGCAATATGTTGAGAAACACTGAAAAATCTTAAAATGAGAAAATCACACTGTAGGACCTGGAATATGGTGAGTAACTCTGAAAAAGTCGAAAAATGAGAAATTCACACTTGTAGGACCTGCAATATGGTGAGAAACATTGAAAAAGTCAAAACATGAGAAAATTACACTGTAGGAACTGGAATATGTTGAGAAACACTTTAAAAGTCGAAAATGAGAAAATCACCCTCTAGGACATGGAATATGATGAGAAAGCCTGAAAAAGTCAAAAAATGAGAAAATAACAATGTAGTACCTTGAATATGGTGAGAAAACACTGAAAAAGTCTAAAAATGAAAATTCACACAGTAGGACCTGGAATATGGTGAGAAACCCTGAAGCAGTCGAAAAATAAGAAAATCAAATTTGTCATATCTGCAATATGGTGAGAAACCCTGAAAAAGTCAAAAAATGAGAAAAATACACTGAAGGAGCTGGAATATGGTGAGAAACCCTGAAAAAGTCAAAAAATGAGAAAATCACACTGTAGGACTTGGAATATGCTGAGAAACCCTGAAAAAGTCGAAAAATGAGAAAATCACGCAGTAGGACCAGGAATATTGTGAGAAAACGTGAAAAAGTCTAAAAATGAGAAAAATACACTGTAGGAGCTGGAATATGGTGAGAAAACCTGAAAAAGTCGAAAAATAAGAAACTCACACTTGTTTGACCTCCATTATGGTGAGAAACCCTGAAAAAGTCGAAAAATGAGAAAATCACACTGTAGGACCTGGAATATGGTGAGAAACCCTGAAAAAGTCAAAAAATGAGAAAATCATACTGTAGGATTTGGAATATGATGAAAAACTCTGAAAAAGTCGAAAAATGAGAAAATCACACTGTAGAAGATGGAATATGGTGAGCAACCGTGAAAAAGTCAATAATTAGAAAAATCACACTCTAGGACTTTGAATATGATGAGGAACCCTGAAAAAGTCGAAAAATGAGAAAATCACACTGTAGTAGCTGGAATATGGTGAGAAACACTGAAAAAGTCTCAAAATGAGAAAATCACACAGTAGGACCTGCAATATGATGATAAACACTTAAACAGTCAAAAAATAAGAAAATCAAACTTGTAGTACATGCAATATGGTGAGAAACCCTGAAAATTTCCAAAAATGCGAAAATCACACTGTAGGATTTAGAATATGATGAGTAACCGTTAAAAAGTCAAAAAATGAGAAAAATACACTGTAGAAGCTGGAATATGGTGAGAAACCCTGAAAAAGTCGAAAAATAAGAAAATCACACTTGTAGAACCTCCAATATGGTGAGAAACCCTGAAAAAGTCGAAAAATGTGAAAATCACAAAGTAGGACCTGGAATATGGTGAGAAACCCTGAAAAGTCTTAAAATGAGAAAATCACACTGTAGGACTTGGAATAAGATGAGAAAACCTGAAAAAGTCGAAAAATGAGAAAATCACACTGTAGTACCTGGAATATGTTGAGAAACCCTTAAAAAGTCTTAAAATGAGAAAATCACACTGTAGGACCTGGAATATGGTGAGAAACTCTGAAATAGTCGAAAAAAGAGAAAATCACACTCTAGGACTTGGAATATGATGAGAAAACCCGAAAAAGTCAAAAAAATGAGAAAATCACACTGTAGTACCTGGAATATGGTGAGAAACCCTGAAAAAGTCTAAAAATGAGAAAATCAAACAGTAGGACCTGGAATATGGTGAGAAACCCTGAAAGATCAAAAAATAAGAAAATCAAACTTGTAGTACCTGCAATATGGAGAGAAACTGTGAAAAAGTCAAAAAAGGAGAAAATCAAAATATAGGACTTGGAATAAGATGAGAAACCGTGAAAAAGACAAAAAAATGACAAAAATATACTGTAGGTTCTGAAATATGGTGAGCAACCCTGAAAAATTCAAAAAATGAGAAAAATCACAATGTAGAACCTGCAATATGTTGAGAAACCCTGAAAAATTCCAAAAATGAGAAAATCACACTGTAGGATTTAGAATATGATGAGAAACCGTGAAAAAATCAAAAAAAATGAGAATAATACACTGTAGGAGCTGGAATATGATGAGAAACCCTGAAAAAGTCGAAAAATGAGAAAAATCACACAATAGGACCTGCAATATGGTGAGAAACACTGAATCAGTTGAAAAATAAGTAAATAAAACTTGTAGTACCTGCAATATGGTGAGAAACCCTGAAAAATTCCAAAAATGAGAAAATAACACTGTAGGATTTGGAATATGATGAGAAACCGTGAAAAAATCAAGAAAATGAGAATAATACACTGTAGGAGCTGGAATATGATGAGAAACCCTGAAAAAGTCGAAAAATAAGAAAATCACACTTGTAGGACCTCCAATATGGTGAAAAACCCTGAAAAAGTCGAAAAATGAGAAAATCACAGTGTAGGACCTGGAATATGGTGAGAAACCCTGAAAAAGTCAAAAATGAGAAAATCACGCAGTAGGTCCTGGAATTTGGTAAGAAACACTGAAAAAGTCTAAATTAAGAAAATCACACTGTAGTACCTGGAATATGGTGACAAACCCTGAAAATGTCAAAAAATGAGAAAATCACACTGTAGGACTTGGAATATGGTGAGAAACCCTGAAAAAGTCGAAAAATTAGAAAATCACGCAGTAGGAGCTGGAATATGGTAGAAACCCTGAAAAAGTCAAAAAATGAGAAAATCACACTGTAGGACCTGGAATATGGTGAGAAACCCTGAAAAAGTCGAAAAAAGAGAAAATCACACTCTAGGACTTGGAATATGAATGAGAAACCCTGAAAAAGTCAAAAAATGAGAAAATCACACAGTAGTACCTGGAATATGGTGAGAAACCCTGAAAAAGTCTAAAAATGAGAAAATCACACTGTAGGACTTGGAATAAGATGAGAAACCGTGAAAAAGACAAAAAATGACAAAAATACACTGTAGGAGCTGGAATATGGTGAGAAACCCTGAAAAAGTCGAAAAAAGAGAAAATCACACTCTAGGACTTGGAATATGATGAGAAACCCTGAAAAAGTCAAAAAATGAGAAAATCACACTGTAGGACTTGGAATATGGTGAGAAACCCTTAAAAAGTTGAAAAAAGAGAAAATCACACTCTAGGACTTGGAATATGATGAGAAACCCTGAAAAAGTCAAAAAATGAGAAAATCACACAGTAGGACCTGCAATATGGTGAGAAACCCTGAAAAAGTCGAAAAATGAGAAAATCACACTGTAGGACTTGGAGTAAGATGAGAAACCCTGAAAAAGTCAAAAAATGAGAAAATCACACTGTAGGACCTGGAATATGGTGAGAAACCCTGAAAAAGTCGAAAAAAGAGAAAATCACACTCTAGGACTTGGAATATGATGAGAAACCCTGAAAAAGTCAAAAAATGAGAAAATCACACTGTAGGACCTGGAATATGGTGAGAAACCCTTAAAAAGTTGAAAAAAGAGAAAATCACACTCTAGGACTTGGAATATGATGAGAAAACCTGAAAAAGTCAAAAAATGAGAAAATCACACAGTAGTACCTGGAATATGGTGAGAAACCCTGAAAAAGTCTAAAAATGAGAAAATCACACAGTAGGACATGCAATATGGTGAGAAACCCTGAAAAAGTCCAACAATAAGTAATTCACACTTGTAGGACCTGCAATATGGTGAGAAACCCTGAAAAAGTCGAAAAATGAGAAAATCACACTGTAGGACTTGAAGTAAGATGAGAAACCCTGAAAAAGTCAAAAAATGAGAAAATCACACTGTAGGACCTGGAATATGGTGAGAAACCCTGAAAAAGTCGAAAAAAGAGAAAATCACACTCTAGGACTTGGAATATGATGAGAAACCCTGAAAAAGTCAAAAAATGAGAAAATCACACTGTAGGACCTGGAATATGGTGAGAAACCCTTAAAAAGTTGAAAAAAGAGAAAATCACACTCTAAGACTTGGAATATGATGAGAAACCCTGAAAAAGTCAAAAAATGAGAAAATCACACAGTACTACCTGGAATATGGTGAGAAACCCTGAAAAAGTCTAAAAATGAGAAAATCACACAGTAGGACCTGCAATATGGTGAGAAACCCTGAAAAAGTCGAAAAATGAGAAAATCACACTGTAGGACTTGGAATAAGATGAGAAACCGTGAAAAAGACAAAAAATGACAAAAATACACTGTAGAAGCTGGAATATGGTGAAAAACCCTGAAAAAGTCCAACAATAAGAAAATCACACTTGTAGGACCTGCAATATGGTGAGAAACCCTGAAAAAGTCGAAAAATGAGAAAATCACACTGTAGGACTTGGAGTAAGATGAGAAACCCTGAAAAAGTCAAAAAATGAGAAAATCACACTATAGGACTTGGAATATGGTGAGAAACCCTGAAAAAGTCAAAAAATGAGCAAATCATGCAGTAGGAACTGGAATATGGTGAGAAACACTGAAAAAGTCTAAAAATGAGAAAATCACACATTAGGACCTGGGATATGGTGAAAAACTCTGAAAAAGTCGAAAAATAAGAAATTCACACTTGTAGGACCTACAATATGGTGAGAAACCCTGAAAAAGTCAAAAAATGAGAAAATTACACTGTAGGACCTGGAATATTTTTGAGAAACCCTGAAAAAGTCCGAAAAAGAGAAAATCACACTCTAGGACTTGGAATATGATGAGAAAACCTGAAAAAGTCAAAAAATGAGAAAATCACATTGTAGTACCTATAATATGGTGAGAAACACTGAAAAAGTCTTAACGTGAGAAAATCACACAGTAGGACCTGGAATATTGTGAGAAAGCCTGAAACATTTGAAAAATAAGAAAATCAAACTTGTAGTACCTGCAATATGGTGAGAAACCCTGAAAAATTCGAAAAATGAGAAAATTACACTGTTCGACTTGGAATAAGATGAGAGACCGTGAAAATTTTAAAAAATGAGAAAAATACACTGTAGTAGCTGGAACATGGTGAGAAACCTTGCAAAAGTCGAAAATTAAGAAATTCACACTTGTAGGACCTGCAATATGGTGAGAATCCCTGAAAAAGTCGAAAAATGAGAAAATCACACGCTAGGACTTGGAATATGATAAGAAACCCTGAAAAAGTCGAAAAATGAGAAAATCACACAGTAGGACCTGCAATATGGTGAGAAACCTTGAAACAGTCGAAAATAAGAAAATCAAACTTGTAGTACCTGCAATATGGTGAGAAACCCTGAAAAAAGAAAGAAAGAAAGAAAGAAAGAAAGAAAGAAAGAAAGAA
This sequence comes from Mus caroli, assembly GCF_978045245.1. Taxonomy (NCBI): domain Eukaryota; kingdom Metazoa; phylum Chordata; class Mammalia; order Rodentia; family Muridae; genus Mus; species Mus caroli. The sequence goes on along the minus strand of NW_028227790.1, from coordinate 61,819 downwards.
AGAAAGAAAGAAAGAAAGAAAGAAAGAAAGAAAGGAGAATAAAAAGTTTTTATAAAAGTTTTATAAAAAGTGTTAAAGTTTTTAAAAATTAAAAAAAAAAATTACCAGATCACCATCAAGCACACACAGCATTGGCTGTCTTCAGGTGTATCCTTTCAGCCTCCAAAACAAAAAGCAATGTCTGTCTGGCTTCAGGTGTATCCTATTCTCGAGTCTTATTTCCAACCTAAGAGCTGGGCTGAGCTGCCTCATTATGTAATTGCAAATCTTCCTTGGTGTGTCTTTTCCATTTCTAAGACTAACAGGCCTTTTTCTATTTAGAGAATATGCTCATGACTGTCCTTTAGATATAGTAAATATAACTGTTGCTCAATAAAAATTATTTTGCATTTATTTATTTGTGTGAGTGATGAAGCTCAGGTCTTCAAACTCTTCAGGAGTTATAATTACCTCCCCTCTCTCTCACCCACTCTCTCTCCTCTCTCTCAATGATCCATTTTATTTTTAGTGTAAGAATGTTTTGCATGTGTATGCTGTGCCCACAGACTCCAGAACAGAGTAATAGATCCCCTGGAACTGGAGATGGGCCACCATATATATATACTGGTAATTGAGCCCAGGTTCTCTGGAAGAGGAGACAATGCTCTTAATTGTTGAGCCCCCTCTGTAGCCACATCTTTCTTTCTTTCTTTCTTTTTTTTTTTTGAGTATATGTTAGGCTGTGTTTATATACATCATATGCAGACAATAAGAATGATTTAGATTCTTCAGCATCTGACACCCTCTTCTGGAGTGTCTGAACATAGCTACAGCATACTTTGATATAATAAATAAATAAATCTTTAAAAAGAAAAGGAAAAGTAAAAAAGAAAGAACAGGCCTGCCATATGCATGTTCATAGAGGAAAATGGAAGAGACCCCAATCTAACCTCAGCAGGGTGCTTCCTTCTGGATGGTAGCTCACAGTTTCATCCCAGCAAGACAGGCAAATCACTGAGTTCAAGGACAGTAAGGTTCAGGACAGCCAAGGTTAGGAAGGAAAAGGGGCTATGTTGAGAATACAAACCGACAAAACAACAACTAGGAAAAAGAAGTGACAATGTAACTTGGGGTAGGGTACCAAAAAGAGAAAGCTTTCTGTTACCACTTACAAACAGCAGTAGACTTGCACCCTTCTGCCCAGGTCCCTGCCTTCCTTTCTAGGAATTCTAAGGATGCCAGGGTGTGGGGGAATCCAGATTAACTTTTTAATAACAAAGACTTGGTCTTTTATGTCTATAGGAAGCCCTTCTCAGTGCCTTTAACTACCACTGAACATTCAGGGCTGTGACTCAACTGTAACAAGGAACAGGGCTAAGAACCTGCAGCCTTTGAAAACAACTATTTTTTTAAAGTGGGGGACAAAAATCAGCAGTAGAACCCCTCAGGTTCAGCCATAATACTTGTTAGGGTAACAGCCTCAATGTCCGGAGCTGAGGTCTCATGGGTGAACTGCTTCAAGCTCTGAGTATCATTGAAAGAAAGAAAAGATATCATGTGGTTGCTTAATTTATTTATTTTATTATTTCTATTTTTTGTTTTCTTTTGTTTTGTTTTAGAAAAGGCCTCAGTCTGTAGCTATGGCTGACCTAGGACAGACTACATGTGTTAATTACGGTTTCACAGCTGAGAAACAGACCATACCTATGTAAGACTTAGAAAACCCAACAGTCAGTGGTGGCTCGAGCTCTTAATGAGAGCACTCTGGAGGGAGAGGCAGTCAGTTTCTGAGTTCGAGGCCAGCCTGGTTAAAGACAGGGATAGGCAGGGCTAGGCTAGGCAAGGGGCTAGATTAGGCTACACAAAGGGCTAGGCTAGGCTAGGCTAGGCAAGTGGCTAGGCAAGACAGTAAGACAGACAGACAAGTATGGCAGGCCTGCCTGGTTTTTCTTTCTTTCTTATCCCTTTTAAAAAATGTTTGTTTATTTATTTATTTATTTATTTATTTATTTATTTATTTATTTATTTAAATAGATATAAGTACACTGTAGCTGTCTTTAGACACTCCAGAAAAGGGTGTAAGATTCTGGAGAATCTAAATCCCTCTTATGGGCTGCATATGATGTACATAAACACAGCCTCACATATACTTCTAAAAATTTATAGATGGGTGGGGCCACTGAAAGGGCTCAACAATTAACAGAATTGTCTCCTCTTCCAGAAAACCTGGGATCAACTAACAGCAACTATATGGTGGCCCATCTCCAGTTCCAGGGGATCAGAAAGACAGACAGACAGACAGACATAAGGATGGCAGGCCTGCCTGGTCTTTCTTTATTTCTTATCCTTTTAAAAAATATTTTATTTATTTATTTATTTATTTATTTATTTATTCATTTATTTATTAGATATAAGTACCCTGTAGCTGCCTTCAGACACTCCAGAAGAGAATGTCAGATTCTGGAAAATCTAAATCCCTCTTATGGTCTGCATATGATGTACATAAAAACAGCCTCACATATACTTCTAAACATTTAAAGATGGGGGGGGCCACTAAAAGGGATCAACAATTAACAGCATTGTCTCCTCTTCCAGAGAACCTGAGATCAACTAACAGCAACTATATGGTGGCCCATCTCCAGTTCCAGGAGATCAGACAGATAGACAGACAGACAGATATAAGGATGGCAGGCCTGCCTGGTCTTTCTTTCTTATCATTTTTAAAAAATGATTATTTATTTATTTATTTATTTATTTATTTATTTATTTATTTATTAGATATAAGTACCCTGTAGCTGTCTTCAGACACTCCAGAAGAGGGTGTCAGATTCTGGAGAATATAAATCCCTCTTATGGTCTGCATATGATGTACATAAACACAGACTCACATTTACTTCCAAAAATTTAAAAATGTGTGGGGACACTGAAAGGGCTCAACAATTAACAGCATTGTCCCTTTTCCAGAAAACCTGGGATCAACTACCAGCAACTATATGGTGGCCCATCTCCAGTTCCAGGGGATCAGAAAGACAGACAGACAGACAGACATAAGGATGGCAGGCCTGCCTGGTCTTTCTTTATTTCTTATCCTTTTAAAAAATATTTTATTTATTTATTTATTTATTTATTTATTTATTTATTTATTCATTTATTTATTAGATATAAGTACCCTGTAGCTGCCTTCAGACACTCCAGAAGAGAATGTCAGATTCTGGAAAATCTAAATCCCTCTTATGGTCTGCATATGATGTACATAAAAACAGCCTCACATATACTTCTAAACATTTAAAGATGGGGGGGGGCCACTAAAAGGGATCAACAATTAACAGCATTGTCTCCTCTTCCAGAGAACCTGAGATCAACTAACAGCAACTATATGGTGGCCCATCTCCAGTTCCAGGAGATCAGACAGATAGACAGACAGACAGATATAAGGATGGCAGGCCTGCCTGGTCTTTCTTTCTTATCATTTTTAAAAAATGATTATTTATTTATTTATTTATTTATTTATTTATTTATTAGATATAAGTACACTGTAGCTGTCTTCAGACACTCCAGAAGAGGGTGTCAGATTCTGGAGAATATAAATCCCTCTTATGGTCTGCATATGATGTACATAAACACAGACTCACATTTACTTCCAAAAATTTAAAAATGTGTGGGGACACTGAAAGGGCTCAACAATTAACAGCATTGTCCCTTTTCCAGAAAACCTGGGATCAACTACCAGCAACTATATGGTGGCCCATCTCCAGTTCCAGGGGATCAGACAGACAGACAGACAGTCAGAAATAAGGATGGCAGACCTGCCTGGTCTTTCTTTCTTTCTTATCCTTTTGAAAAAATGTTTATTTATTTATTTATTTATTTATTTAGTTATTTAGTTATTTATTTATGTATGTATTTATTCATTTATTTATTAGATATAAGTACACTGTAGCTGTCTTCAGACACTACAGAAGAGGGTGTAATATTCTGGAGAATCTAAATCCCTCTTATGGTCTTCATATGATGTACATAAACACAGCCTCACATATACTTCTAAAAATTTAAAGATGGCTGAGGCAACTGAAAGGGCTCAACAATTAACAGCATTGTCTCCTCTTCCAGAGAACCTGGGATCAACTACCAGCAACTATATGGTGGCCCAACTCCACTTCCAGGAGATCAGACAGACAGAAAGACAGACAGACAGAGATAAGGATGGCAGGCCTGCCTGGTCTTTCTTTTTTTCTTATCCTTTTCAAAAAATGGTTTTTATTTATTAATTAATTAATTAATTAATTTATTTATTTATTTATTAGATATAAGTACACCGTAGCTATCTTCAGACACTCCAGAAGAGGGTGTAATATTCTGGAGAATCTAAATCCCTCTTATGGTCTGCATATGATGTACATAAACACAGCCTCACATATACTTCTAAAAATTTAAAGATGGCTGAGGCCACTGAAAGGGCTCAACAATTAACAGCATTGTCTCCTCTTCCAGGGAAACTGAGATCAACTATCAGCAACTATATGGTGGCCCATCTCCAGTTCCCGGGGATCAGACCGACAGACAGACAGACAGAGATAAGGATGGCAGGCCTGCCAGGTCTTTCTTTCTTTCTTATCCTTTTTAAAAAATGTTTATTTATTTATTTATGTATTTATTAGATATAAGTACACTGTAGCTATCTTCAGACACTCCAGAAGAGGGTGTCATATTCTAGAGAATCTAAATCCATCTTAGGGTGTGCATATGAAGTACATAAACACAGCCTCACATACACCTCTAAAAATTTAAAGATGAGTGGGGCCACTGAAAGGGCTCAACAATTAAGAGCATTGTCTCCTCTTCCAGAGAACCTGGGATCAACTACCAGCAACTATATGGTGGCCCAACTCCAGTTCCAGGAGATCAGACAGACAGAAAGACAGACAGACAGAGATAAGGATGGCAGGCCTGCCTGGTCTTTCTTTTTTTCTTATCCTTTACAAAAAATATTTTATTTATTTATTTATTTATTTATTTATTTATTTATGTATTTATGTATTTATTAGATATAAGTACACCGTAGCTGTCTTCAGACACACCAGAAGAGGGTGTCAGATTCTGGAGAATCTAAATCCCTCTTATGGTCCGCATATGATGTACATAAACACAGCCTCACATATACTTCTAAAAATTTAAAAATGTGTGGCGCCACTGAAAGGGCTCAACAATTAACAGCATTGTCTCCTCTTCCAGAGAACCTGGGATCAACTACCAGCAACTATATGGTGGCCCATCTCCAGTTCCAGGGGTTCCGACAGACAGACAGACAAACAGTCAAGGATTGCAGGCCTGCCTGGTTTTTTTCTTTCTTATCCTTTTTAAAAAATGTTTATTTATTTATTCATGTATTTATAGATATAAGTACACTGTAGCTGTCTTCGGACACTCCAGAAGAGGGTGTAATATTCTGGAGAATCTAAATCCCTCTTATGGTCTGCATATGATGTACATAAACACAGACTCACATATACTTCTAAAAATTTAAAGATGGCTGAGGCCACAGAAAGGGCTCAAAAATTAACAGCATTGTCTCCTCTTCCAGAGAAACTAGGATCAACTATCAGCAACTATATGGTGGCCCATCTCCAGTTCCCGGGGATATGACAGACAGACATACAGACAGAGATAAGGATGGCAGGCCTGCCAGTTCTTTCTTTCTTTCTTATCCTTTTTAAAAAATGTTTATTTATTTATTTATGTATTTATTAGATATAAGTACACTGTAGCTGTCTTCAGACACTCCAGAAAAGGGTGTAAGATTCTGCAGAATCTAAATCCCTCTTATGGGCTGCATATGATGTACATAAACACAGCCTCACATATACTTCTAAAAATTTATAGATGGGTGGGGCAACTGAAAGGGCTCAACAATTAACAGAATTGTCTCCTCTTCCAGAAAACCTGGGATCAACTAACAGCAACTATATGGTGGCCCATCTCCAGTTCCAGGGGATCAGAAGGACAGACAGACAGACAGACATAAGGATGGCAGGCCTGCCTGGTCTTTCTTTATTTCTTATCCTTTTAAAAAATATTTTATTTATTTATTTATTTATTTATTCATTTATTTATTAGATATAAGTACCCTGTAGCTGCCTTCAGACACTCCAGAAGAGAATGTCAGATTCTGGAAAATCTAAATCCCTCTTATGGTCTGCATATGATGTACATAAAAACAGCCTCACATATACTTCTAAACATTTAAAGATGGGTGGGGCCACTAAAAGGGATCAACAATTAACAGCATTGTCTCCTCTTCCAGAGAACCTGGGATCAACTAACAGCAACTATATGGTGGCCCATCTCCAGTTCCAGGAGATCAGACAGATAGACAGACAGACAGATATAAGGATGGCAGGCCTGCCTGGTCTTTCTTTCTTATCATTTTTAAAAAATGATTATTTATTTATTTATTTATTTATTTATTTATTTATTTATTAGATATAAGTACACTGTAGCTGTCTTCAGACACTCCAGAAGAGGTTGTCAGATTCTGGAGAATATAAATCCCTCTTATGGTCTGCATATGATGTACATAAACACAGACTCACATTTACTTCCAAAAATTTAAAAATGTGTGGGGACACTGAAAGGGCTCAACAATTAACAGCATTGTCCCTTTTCCAGAAAACCTGGGATCAACTACCAGCAACTATATGGTGGCCCATCTCCAGTTCCAGGGGATCAGACAGACAGACAGACAGTCAGAAATAAGGATGGCAGATCTGCCTGGTCTTTCTTTCTTTCTTATCCTTTTGAAAAAATGTTTACTTATTTATTTATTTATTTATTTATTTATGTATTTATTCATTTATTTATTAGATATAAGTACACTGTAGCTGTCTTCAGACACTACAGAAGAGGGTGTAATATTCTGGAGAATCTAAATCCCTCTTATGGTCTTCATATGATGTACATAAACACAGCCTCACATATACTTCTAAAAATTTAAAGATGGCTGAGGCAACTGAAAGGGCTCAACCATTAACAGCATTGTCTCCTCTTCCAGAGAACCTGGGATCAACTACCAGCAACTATATGGTGGCCCAACTCCACTTCCAGGAGATCAGACAGACAGAAAGACAGACAGACAGAGATAAGGATGGCAGGCCTGCCTGGTCTTTCTTTTTTTCTTATCCTTTTCAAAAAATGGTTTTTATTTATTTATTTATTTATTTATTTATTTATTTATTTATTAGATATAAGTACACCATAGCTATCTTCAGACACTCCAGAAGAGGGTGTAATATTCTGGAGAATCTAAATCCCTCTTATGGTCTGCATATGATGTACATAAACACAGCCTCACATATACTTCTAAAAATTTAAAGATGGCTGAGGCCACTGAAAGGGCTCAACAATTAACAGCATTGTCTCCTCTTCCAGGGAAACTGAGATCAACTATCAGCAACTATATGGTGGCCCATCTCCAGTTCCCGGGGATCAGACCGACAGACAGACAGAGATAAGGATGGCAGGCCTGCCAGGTCTTTCTTTCTTTCTTATCCTTTTTAAAAAATGTTTATTTATTTATTTATGTATTTATTAGATATAAGTACACTGTAGCTATCTTCAGACACTCCAGAAGAGGGTGTCATATTCTGGAGAATCTAAATCCATCTTAGGGTGTGCATATGAAGTACATAAACACAGCCTCACATACACCTCTAAAAATTTAAAGATGAGTGGGGCCACTGAAAGGGCTCAACAATTAAGAGCATTGTCTCCTCTTCCAGAGAACCTGGGATCAACTACCAGCAACTATATGGTGGCCCAACTCCAGTTCCAGGAGATCAGACAGACAGAAAGACAGACAGACAGAGATAAGGATGGCAGGCCTGCCTGGTCTTTCTTTTTTTCTTATCCTTTACAAAAAATATTTTATTTATTTATTTATTTATTTATTTATTTATTTATTTATTTATGTATGTATTTATGTATTTATTAGATATAAGTACACCGTAGCTGTCTTCAGACACACCAGAAGAGGGTGTCAGATTCTGGAGAATCTAAATCCCTCTTATGGTCCGCATATGATGTACATAAACACAGCCTCACATATACTTCTAAAAATTTAAAAATGTGTGGCGCCACTGAAAGGGCTCAACAATTAACAGCATTGTCTCCTCTTCCAGAGAACCTGGGATCAACTACCAGCAACTATATGGTGGCCCATCTCCAGTTCCAGGGGTTCCGACAGACAGACAGACAAACAGTCAAGGATGGCAGGCCTGCCTGGTTTTTTTCTTTCTTATCCTTTTTAAAAAATGTTTATTTATTTATTCATGTATTTATAGATATAAGTACACTGTAGCTGTCTTCGGACACTCCAGAAGAGGGTGTAATATTCTGGAGAATCTAAATCCCTCTTATGGTCTGCATACGATGTACATAAACACAGACTCACATATACTTCTAAAAATTTAAAGATGGCTGAGGCCACAGAAAGGGCTCAAAAATTAACAGCATTGTCTCCTCTTCCAGAGAAACTAGGATCAACTATCAGCAACTATATGGTGGCCCATCTCCAGTTCCCGGGGATATGACAGACAGACATACAGACAGAGATAAGGATGGCAGGCCTGCCAGTTCTTTCTTTCTTTCTTATCCTTTTTAAAAAATGTTTATTTATTTATTTATGTATTTATTAGATATAAGTACACTGTAGCTGTCTTCAGACACTCCAGAAAAGGGTGTAAGATTCTGCAGAATCTAAATCCCTCTTATGGGCTGCATATGATGTACATAAACACAGCCTCACATATACTTCTAAAAATTTATAGATGGGTGGGGCAACTGAAAGGGCTCAACAATTAACAGAATTGTCTCCTCTTCCAGAAAACCTGGGATCAACTAACAGCAACTATATGGTGGCCCATCTCCAGTTCCAGGGGATCAGAAGGACAGACAGACAGACAGACATAAGGATGGCAGGCCTGCCTGGTCTTTCTTTATTACTTATCCTTTTAAAAAATATTTTATTTATTTATTTATTTATTTATTCATTTATTTATTAGATATAAGTACCCTGTAGCTGCCTTCAGACACTCCAGAAGAGAATGTCAGATTCTGGAAAATCTAAATCCCTCTTATGGTCTGCATATGATGTACATAAAAACAGCCTCACATATACTTCTAAACATTTAAAGATGGGTGGGGCCACTAAAAGGGATCAACAATTAACAGCATTGTCTCCTCTTCCAGAGAACCTGGGATCAACTAACAGCAACTATATGGTGGCCCATCTCCAGTTCCAGGAGATCAGACAGATAGACAGACAGACAGATATAAGGATGGCAGGCCTGCCTGGTCTTTCTTTCTTATTATTTTTAAAAAATGATTATTTATTTATTTATTTATTTATTTATTTATTAGATATAAGTACACTGTAGCTGTCTTCAGACACTCCAGAAGAGGTTGTCAGATTCTGGAGAATATAAATCCCTCTTATGGTCTGCATATGATGTACATAAACACAGACTCACATTTACTTCCAAAAATTTAAAAATGTGTGGGGACACTAAAAGGGCTCAACAATTAACAGCATTGTCCCTTTTCCAGAAAACCTGGGATCAACTACCAGCAACTATATGGTGGCCCATCTCCAGTTCCAGGGGATCAGACAGACAGACAGACAGTCAGAAATAAGGATGGCAGATCTGCCTGGTCTTTCTTTCTTTCTTATCCTTTTGAAAAAATGTTTACTTATTTATTTATTTATTTATTTATTTATGTATTTATTCATTTATTTATTAGATATAAGTACACTGTAGCTGTCTTCAGACACTACAGAAGAAGGTGTAATATTCTGGAGAATCTAAATCCCTCTTATGGTCTTCATATGATGTACATAAACACAGCCTCACATATACTTCTAAAAATTTAAAGATGGCTGAGGCAACTGAAAGGGCTCAACCATTAACAGCATTGTCTCCTCTTCCAGAGAACCTGGGATCAACTACCAGCAACTATATGGTGGCCCAACTCCAGTTCCAGGAGATCAGACAGACAGAAAGACAGACAGACAGAGATAAGGATGGCAGGCCTGCCTGGTCTTTCTTTTTTTCTTATCCTTTACAAAAAATATTTTATTTATTTATTTATTTATTTATTTATTTATTTATTTATTTATTTATTTATGTATTTATGTATTTATTAGATATAAGTACACCGTAGCTGTCTTCAGACACACCAGAAGAGGGTGTCAGATTCTGGAGAATCTAAATCCCTCTTATGGTCCGCATATGATGTACATAAACACAGCCTCACATATACTTCTAAAAATTTAAAAATGTGTGGCGCCACTGAAAGGGCTCAACAATTAACAGCATTGTCTCCTCTTCCAGAGAACCTGGGATCAACTACCAGCAACTATATGGTGGCCCATCTCCAGTTCCAGGGGTTCCGACAGACAGACAGAAAAACAGTCAAGGATGGCAGGCCTGCCTGGTTTTTTTCTTTCTTATCCTTTTTAAAAAATGTTTATTTATTTATTCATGTATTTATAGATATAAGTACACTGTAGCTGTCTTCGGACACTCCAGAAGAGGGTGTAATATTCTGGAGAATCTAAATCCCTCTTATGGTCTGCATACGATGTACATAAACACAGACTCACATATACTTCTAAAAATTTAAAGATGGCTGAGGCCACAGAAAGGGCTCAAAAATTAACAGCATTGTCTCCTCTTCCAGAGAAACTAGGATCAACTATCAGCAACTATATGGTGGCCCATCTCCAGTTCCCGGGGATATGACAGTCAGACATACAGACAGAGATAAGGATGGCAGGCCTGCCAGTTCTTTCTTTCTTTCTTATCCTTTTTAAAAAATGTTTATTTATTTATTTATGTATTTATTAGATATAAGTACACTGTAGCTGTCTTCAGACACTCCAGAAAAGGGTGTAAGATTCTGCAGAATCTAAATCCCTCTTATGGGCTGCATATGATGTACATAAACACAGCCTCACATATACTTCTAAAAATTTATAGATGGGTGGGGCAACTGAAAGGGCTCAACAATTAACAGAATTGTCTCCTCTTCCAGAAAACCTGGGATCAACTAACAGCAACTATATGGTGGCCCATCTCCAGTTCCAGGGGATCAGAAGGACAGACAGACAGACAGACATAAGGATGGCAGGCCTGCCTGGTCTTTCTTTATTACTTATCCTTTTAAAAAATATTTTATTTATTTATTTATTTATTTATTTATTCATTTATTTATTAGATATAAGTACCCTGTAGCTGCCTTCAGACACTCCAGAAGAGAATGTCAGATTCTGGAAAATCTAAATCCCTCTTATGGTCTGCATATGATGTACATAAAAACAGCCTCACATATACTTCTAAACATTTAAAGATGGGTGGGGCCACTAAAAGGGATCAACAATTAACAGCATTGTCTCCTCTTCCAGAGAACCTGGGATCAACTAACAGCAACTATATGGTGGCCCATCTCCAGTTCCAGGAGATCAGACAGATAGACAGACAGACAGATATAAGGATGGCAGGCCTGCCTGGTCTTTCTTTCTTATTATTTTTAAAAAATGATTATTTATTTATTTATTTATTTATTTATTTATTTATTTATTTATTAGATATAAGTACACTGTAGCTGTCTTCAGACACTCCAGAAGAGGTTGTCAGATTCTGGAGAATATAAATCCCTCTTATGGTCTGCATATGATGTACATAAACACAGACTCACATTTACTTCCAAAAATTTAAAAATGTGTGGAGACACTAAAAGGGCTCAACAATTAACAGCATTGTCCCTTTTCCAGAAAACCTGGGATCAACTACCAGCAACTATATGGTGGCCCATCTCCAGTTCCAGGGGATCAGACAGACAGACAGACAGTCAGAAATAAGGATGGCAGATCTGCCTGGTCTTTCTTTCTTTCTTATCCTTTTGAAAAAATGTTTACTTATTTATTTATTTATTTATTTATTTATGTATTTATTCATTTATTTATTAGATATAAGTACACTGTAGCTGTCTTCAGACACTACAGAAGAGGGTGTAATATTCTGGAGAATCTAAATCCCTCTTATGGTCTTCATATGATGTACATAAACACAGCCTCACATATACTTCTAAAAATTTAAAGATGGCTGAGGCAACTGAAAGGGCTCAACCATTAACAGCATTGTCTCCTCTTCCAGAGAACCTGGGATCAACTACCAGCAACTATATGGTGGCCCAACTCCACTTCCAGGAGATCAGACAGACAGAAAGACAGACAGACAGAGATAAGGATGGCAGGCCTGCCTGGTCTTTCTTTTTTTCTTATCCTTTTCAAAAAATGGTTTTTATTTATTTATTTATTTATTTATTTATTTATTTATTTATTTATTTATTTATTTATTAGATATAAGTACACCATAGCTATCTTCAGACACTCCAGAAGAGGGTGTAATATTCTGGAGAATCTAAATCCCTCTTATGGTCTGCATATGATGTACATAAACACAGCCTCACATATACTTCTAAAAATTTAAAGATGGCTGAGGCCACTGAAAGGGCTCAACAATTAACAGCATTGTCTCCTCTTCCAGGGAAACTGAGATCAACTATCAGCAACTATATGGTGGCCCATCTCCAGTTCCCGGGGATCAGACCGACAGACAGACAGAGATAAGGATGGCAGGCCTGCCAGGTCTTTCTTTCTTTCTTATCCTTTTTAAAAAAATGTTTATTTATTTATTTATGTATTTATTAGATATAAGTACACTGTAGCTATCTTCAGACACTCCAGAAGAGGGTGTCATATTCTGGAGAATCTAAATCCATCTTAGGGTGTGCATATGAAGTACATAAACACAGCCTCACATACACCTCTAAAAATTTAAAGATGAGTGGGGCCACTGAAAGGGCTCAACAATTAAGAGCATTGTCTCCTCTTCCAGAGAACCTGGGATCAACTACCAGCAACTATATGGTGGCCCAACTCCAGTTCCAGGAGATCAGACAGACAGAAAGACAGACAGACAGAGATAAGGATGGCAGGCCTGCCTGGTCTTTCTTTTTTTCTTATCCTTTACAAAAAATATTTTATTTATTTATTTATTTATTTATTTTTTTTTTATTTATTTATGTATTTATGTATTTATTAGATATAAGTACACCGTAGCTGTCTTCAGACACACCAGAAGAGGGTGTCAGATTCTGGAGAATCTAAATCCCTCTTATGGTCCGCATATGATGTACATAAACACAGCCTCACATATACTTCTAAAAATTTAAAAATGTGTGGCGCCACTGAAAGGGCTCAACAATTAACAGCATTGTCTCCTCTTCCAGAGAACCTGGGATCAACTACCAGCAACTATATGGTGGCCCATCTCCAGTTCCAGGGGTTCCGACAGACAGACAGACAAACAGTCAAGGATGGCAGGCCTGCCTGGTTTTTTTCTTTCTTATCCTTTTTAAAAAATGTTTATTTATTTATTCATGTATTTATAGATATAAGTACACTGTAGCTGTCTTCGGACACTCCAGAAGAGGGTGTAATATTCTGGAGAATCTAAATCCCTCTTATGGTCTGCATATGATGTACATAAACACAGACTCACATATACTTCTAAAAATTTAAAGATGGCTGAGGCCACAGAAAGGGCTCAAAAATTAACAGCATTGTCTCCTCTTCCAGAGAAACTAGGATCAACTATCAGCAACTATATGGTGGCCCATCTCCAGTTCCCGGGGATATGACAGACAGACATACAGACAGAGATAAGGATGGCAGGCCTGCCAGTTCTTTCTTTCTTTCTTATCCTTTTTAAAAAATGTTTATTTATTTATTTATGTATTTATTAGATATAAGTACACTGTAGCTGTCTTCAGACACTCCAGAAAAGGGTGTAAGATTCTGCAGAATCTAAATCCCTCTTATGGGCTGCATATGATGTACATAAACACAGCCTCACATATACTTCTAAAAATTTATAGATGGGTGGGGCAACTGAAAGGGCTCAACAATTAACAGAATTGTCTCCTCTTCCAGAAAACCTGGGATCAACTAACAGCAACTATATGGTGGGCCATCTCCAGTTCCAGGGGATCAGAAGGACTGACAGACAGACAGACATAAGGATGGCAGGCCTGCCTGGTCTTTCTTTATTACTTATCCTTTTAAAAATATTTTATTTATTTATTTATTTATTTATTTATTTATTTATTCATTTATTTATTAGATATAAGTACCCTGTAGCTGCCTTCAGACACTCCAGAAGAGAATGTCAGATTCTGGAAAATCTAAATCCCTCTTATGGTCTGCATATGATGTACATAAAAACAGCCTCACATATACTTCTAAACATTTAAAGATGGGTGGGGCCACTAAAAGGGATCAACAATTAACAGCATTGTTTCCTCTTCCAGAGAACCTGGGATCAACTAACAGCAACTATATGGTGGCCCATCTCCAGTTCCAGGAGATCAGACAGATAGACAGACAGACAGATATAAGGATGGCAGGCCTGCCTGGTCTTTCTTTCTTATCATTTTTAAAAAATGATTATTTATTTATTTATTTATTTATTTATTTATTTATTTATTTATTAGATATAAGTACACTGTAGCTGTCTTCAGACACTCCAGAAGAGGTTGTCAGATTCTGGAGAATATAAATCCCTCTTATGGTCTGCATATGATGTACATAAACACAGACTCACATTTACTTCCAAAATTTAAAAATGTGTGGGGACACTGAAAGGGCTCAACAATTAACAGCATTGTCCCTTTTCCAGAAAACCTGGGATCAACTACCAGCAACTATATGGTGGCCCATCTCCAGTTCCAGGGGATCAGACAGACAGACAGACAGTCAGAAATAAGGATGGCAGACCTGCCTGGTCTTTCTTTCTTTCTTATCCTTTTGAAAAAATGTTTACTTATTTATTTATTTATTTATTTATGTATTTATTCATTTATTTATTAGATATAAGTACACTGTAGCTGTCTTCAGACACTCCAGAAGAGGGTGTAATATTCTGGAGAATCTAAATCCCTCTTATGGTCTTCATATGATGTACATAAACACAGCCTCACATATACTTCTAAAAATTTAAAGATGGGTGGGGCCACTGAAAGGGCTCAACAATTAACAGCATTGTCTCCTCTTCCAGAGAACCTGGGATCAACTACCAGCAACTATATGGTGGCCCAACTCCACTTCCAGGAGATCAGACAGACAGAAAGACAGACAGACAGAGATAAGGATGGCAGGCCTGCCTGGTCTTTCTTTTTTTCTTAACCTTTTCAAAAAATGGGTTTATTTATTTATTTATTTATTTATTTATTTATTTATTTATTTATTTATTAGATATAAGTACACCGTAGCTATCTTCAGACACTCCAGAAGAGGGTGTAATATTCTGGAGAATCTAAATCCCTCTTATGGTCTGCATATGATATACATAAACACAGCCTCACATATACTTCTAAAAATTTAAAGATGGCTGAGGCCACTGAAAGGGCTCAACAATTAACAGCATTGTCTCCTCTTCCAGGGAACTGAGATCAACTATCAGCAACTATATGGTGGCCCATCTCCAGTTCCCGGGGATCAGACGGACAGACAGACAGACAGAGATAAGGATGGCAGGCCTGCCAGGTCTTTCTTTCTTTCTTATCCTTTTTAAAAAATGTTTATTTATTTATTTATGTATTTATTAGATATAAGTACACTGTAGCTATCTTCAGACACTCCAGAAGAGGGTGTCATATTCTGGAGAATCTAAATCCATCTTAGGGTGTGCATATGAAGTACATAAACACTGCCTAACATACACCTCTAAAAATTTAAAGATGAGTGGGGCCACTGAAAGGGCTCAACAATTAAGAGCATTGTCTCCTCTTCCAGAGAACCTGGGATCAACTACCAGCAACTATATGGTGGCCCATCTCCAGTTCCAGGAGATCAGAAAGACAGACAAACAGACAGAGAAAAGGATGGCAGGCCCTGCCTGGTCTTTCTTTTTTTCTTATCATTTTTTTTAAAAATTATTTATTTATTTATTTATTTATTTATTTATTTATTTATTTATTTATATATTTATTTATTTATTAGATATAAGTACCCTGTAGCTGCCTATAGACACTCCAGAAGAGAATGTCAGATTCTGGAGAATCTAAATCCCTCTTATGGTCTGCATATGATGTACATAAACACAGCCTCACATATACTTCTAAAAATTTAAAGATGGGTGGGGCCACTGAAAGGGCTCAACAATTAACAGCATTGTCTCCTCTTCCAGAGAACCTGGGATCAACTACAAGCAACTATATGGTGGCCCATCTCCAGTTCCAGGAGATTAGACAGACAGACAGACAGACAGATATTAGGATGGCAGGCCTACCTGGTCTTTCTTTTTTTCTTATCATTTTTAAAAAATGATTATCTATTTATTTATTTATTTATTTATTTATTTATTTATTTATTTATTTATTTATTTATTTATTAGATATAAGTACACTGTAGCTATCTTCAGACACTCCAGAAGAGGGTGTCATATTCTGGAGAATCTAAATCCATCTTAGGGTGTGCATATGAAGTACATAAACACTGCCTCATATACACCTCTAAAAATTTAAAGATGAGTGGGGCCACTGAAAGGGCTCAACAATTAAGAGCATTGTCTCCTCTTCCAGAGAACCTGGGATCAACTACCAGCAACTATATGGTGGCCCATCTCCAGTTCCAGGGGATCAGACAGACAGACAGACAGTCAGAGATAAGGATGGCTGGCCTGCCTGGTCTTTCTTTCTTTCTTAACTTTTGGAAAAAAATGTTTATTTATTTATTTATTTATTTATTTATTTATTTATTTATTTATTTATTAGATATAAGTACACTGTAGCTGTCTTCAGACACTCCAGAATAGGGTGTCAGATTCTGGAGAATATAAATCCCTCTTATGGTGTGCATATGATGTACATAAACACAGATTCACATTTACTTCCAAAAATTTAAAAATGTGTGGGGCCACTGAAAGAGCTCAACAATTAACAGCATTGTCCCTTTTCCAGAGAACCTGGTATCAACTACCAGCAACTATATGGTAGCCCATCTCCAGTTCCAGGGGATCAGACAGACAGACAGACAGTCAGAGATAAGGATGGCTGGCCTGCCTGGTCTTTCTTTCTTTCTTTACTTTTTGAAAAAAATGTTTATTTATTTATTTATTTATTTATTTATTTATTTATTTATTTATTTATTAGATATAAGTACACTGTAGCTGTCTTCAGACACTCCAGAAGAGGGTGTAAGATTCTGGAGAATCTAAATTCGTCTTATGGTCTGCATATGATGTACATAAACACAGACTCACATATACTTCTAAAAATTTAAAGATTGGAGGGGCCACAAAAAGCGCTCAACAATTAACAGCATAGTCTCCTCTTCTAGAGAACCTGGGATCAACTACCAGCAACTATATGGTGGCCCATCTCCAGTTCCAGGGGTTCAGACAGACAGACATACAGACAGACAGAGATAAGGTTGGCAGGCCTGCCTGTTATTTCTTTCTTTCTTATCCTTTCAAAAAATGTTTATTTATTTATTTATTTATTTATTTATTTATTTATTTATTTATTAGATATAAGTACACTGTAGCTGTCTTCATACACTCCAGAAGAGGGGGTCAGATTCTGGAGAATCTAAATCCCTCTTATGGTATGCATATGATGTACATAAACACAGCCTCACATATACTTCTAAAAATTTAATGATGTTTGGGGCCACTGAAAGGGCTCAACAATTAACAGCATTGTCTCCTCTTCAGGAGAACCTGGGATCAACTACCAGCAACTATATTGTGGCCCATCTTCAGTTCCAGGGTTTCAGACAGACAGACAGACAAACAGTCAAGGATGGCAGGCCTGCCTGGTTGTTCTTTCTTTCTTATCATTTTTGAAAAAAATGTTTATTTATTTATTTATGTATTTATTAGATATAAGTACACTTCAGAGGTCTTCAGACACTCCAGAAGAGGTTGTCAGATTCTGGAGAATCTAAATCCTTCTTATGGTCTGCATATGATGTGCATAAACACAGACTCACATTTACTTCCAAAAATTTAAAGATGTGTGGGGACACTGAAAGGGCTCAACAATTAACAGCATTGTCTCCTCTTCCAGAGAACCTGGGATCAACTACCAGGAACTATATGGTGGCCCATCTCCAGGTCCAGGGGATCAGAAAGACAGACAGACAGACAGACAGAGATAAGGATGGCAGGCCTGCCTGGTATTTCTTTTTTTCTTATCATTTTTTTAAAAAAAGTTTATTTATTCATTTATTTATTTATTTATTTATTTATTTATTTATTTATTTATTTATGTATTCATTAGATATAAGTACACTGTAGCTGTCTTCAGACACGCCAGAAGAGGGTGTCAGATTCTGGAGAATCTAAATCCCTCTTATGGTCTGCATATGATGTACATAAACACAGCCTCACATATACTTCTAAAAATTTAAAGATGGCTGAGGCCACTGAAAGGGCTCAACAATTAACAGCATTGTCTCCTCTTCCAGAGAACCTGGGATCAACTATCAGCCACTATATGGTGGCCCATCTCCAGTTCCCGGGTATCAGACAGACAGACAGACAGACAGAGATAAGATAGGCAGGCCTGCCAGGTCTTTCTTTCATTCTTATCCTTTAAAAAAAAATGATTATTTATTTATTTATTTATTTATTTATTTATTTATTTATTTATTTATGTATGTATTTTTTAGATATAAGTATACTGTAGCTGTCTTCAGACACTCCAGAAGAGGGTGTCAGATATTGGAGAATATAAATCAATCTTATGGTCTGCATATGATGTACATAAACACAGTCTCACATTTACTTCCAAAAATTTAAAGATGTGTGGGGCCACTGAAAGGGCTCAACAATTAAGAGCATTCTCTCCTCTTCAGGAGAACCTGGGATCAACTACCAGACACTATATGGTGGCCCATCTCCAGTTCCAGGAGATCAGACAGACAGACAGAGTTAAGGATCGCAGGCCTGCCTGGTCTTTCTTTTTTTCTTATCATTTTAAAAAAATGATTATTTATTTATTTATTTATTTATTTATTTATTTATTTATTTATTTATTTATTTATTAGATATAAGTACATGGTAGCAGTCTTCAGACACTTCAGAAGACGGTGTCAGATTCTGGACAATCTAAATCCCTCTTATGGTCTGCATATGATGTACATAAACACAGCCTCACATATACTTCTAAAAATTTAAAGATGGGTGGGGCCACTTTACAGCTCAAAAATTAACAGCATTGTCTCCTCTTCCAGAGAAACTGGGATCAACTACCAGCAATTATATGCTGGCCCCTCTCTAGTTCCAGGGGATCAGACAGGCAGACTGACAGACAGAGATAAGGATGGCAGGCCTACCTTGCCTTTCTTTCCTTCTTATCCTTTTAAAAAATGTTTATTTATTTATTTATGTATGTATTTATTAGATATAAGTACACAGTAGCTGTATTCAGACACTCCAGAAGAGGGTGTCAGATTCTGGAGAATCTAAATCCCTCTTATGGTCTGCATATGATGTATATAAACACAGCCTCACATATACTTCTAAAAATTTAAAGATGGGTGAGGCCACTTAAAGGGCTCAACAAATAACAGCATTTTCTCCTCTTCCAGAGAACCTGGGATCAACTACCAGCAAAAATATGGTGGCCCATCTCCAGTTTCAGGGGATCAGACAGACAGACAGACAAACAGACAAGGATGGCAGGCCTGCTTGGTTTTTATTTCTTTCTTATCCTTTTTAAAACATGTTTATTTATTTATTTATGTATTTATTAGATATAAGTACATTCTAGCTGTCTTCAGAAACTCCAGAAGAGGGTGTCAGATTATGGAGAATCTAAATCCCTCTTATGGTCTGCATATGATGTACATAAACACAGCCTAACATACAGTTCTAAACATTTAAAGATGGGTGGGGCCACTGAAAGTGCTCAAAAATAAACAGCATTGTCTCCTCTTGCAGAGAAACTGGGATCAACTACTTGCAACTATATGGTGGCCCATCTCCAGTTCCAGGGGATCAGACAGACAGACAGACAGTCAGAGATAAGGATGGCAGGCCTACCTGTTCTTTCTTTCTTTCTTATCCTTTTAAAAAATGTTTATTTATTTATTTATGTGTTTATTTATGTATTAATTAGATATAAGTACACTGTAGCTGTCTTCAGACACTCCAGAAGAGGGTGTAAGATTCTGGAAAATCTAAATCCCTCTTATGGTCTGCATATGATGTACATAAACATAGCCTCACATATACTTCTAAAAATTTAAAGATGGCTGAGGCCACTGAAAGTGCTCAACAATTAACAGCATTGTCTCCTCTTCCAGAGAACCTGGGATCAACTATCAGCAACTATATGGTGGACCATCTCCAGTTCCCGGGGATCAGACAGACAGACAGACAGAGATAAGGATGGCAGGCCTGCCAGTTCTTTCTTTCTTTCTTATCCTTTTTAAAAATGTTTATTTATTTATTTTATTTATTTATTTATTAGATATAAGTACACTGTAGCTGTCTTCAGACACTCCAGAAGAGGGTGTCAGATTCTGGAGAATCTAAATCCCTCTTATGGTCTGCATATGATGTACCTAAACACAGCCTCAAAAATACCTCTAAAAATTTAAAGATGGGTGGGGCCACTGAAAGGGCTCAAAAATTAACAGCATTGTCTCCTCTTCCAGAGAACCTGGGATCAAATACCCGCAACTATATGGTGGCCCATCTCCAGTTCCAGGGGATCTGACAGATAGACAGACAGACAGACAGACAGACAAGGTGGCAGGCCTGCCTGGTCTTTCTTTTTTCTTATCCTTTTTAATAATGTTTATTTATTTATTCATGTATTTATTAGATATTTGTACACTGTAGCTGTCTTCAGACACTCCAGAAGAGGGTGTCAGATTCTGGAGAATCTAAATCCCTCTTATGGTCTGCATATGATGTACATAAACACAGACTCACATTTACTTCCAACAATTTAAAGATTTGTTAGGCCACTGAAAGGGCTCAACAATTAACAGCATTGTCTCCTCTTCCAGAGAACCTGGGATCAACTACCAGGAAAAATATGGTGGCCCATCTCCAGTTTCAGGGGATCAGACAGACAGACAGACAGACAGACAGAGTTAAGGATCGCAGGTCTGCCTGGTCTTTCTTTTTTTCTTATCATTTTTAAAAAATGATTATTTATTTATTCATTTATATATGTATTTATTAGATATAAGTACACTGTAGAGGTCTTCAAACACTCCAGAAGAAGTTGTCAGATTCTGGAGAATCTAAATCTCTCTTATGGTCTGCATATGATATACATAAACACAGACTCACATTTACTTTCAACAATTTAAAGATTTGTGGGGCCACTGGAAGGGCTCAACAATTAACAGCATTGTCTCCTCTTCCAGAGAACCTGGGATCAACTACCAGCAACTATATGGTGGCCCATCTCCAGTTCCAGGGGATCAGACAGAGAGACAGACAGAGAGACACAGATAAGGATGGCAGGCCTGCCTGGTCTTTCTTTTTTTCTTATCATTTTAAAAAAATGTTTATTTATTTATTTATTTATTTATTTATTTATTTATTTATTTATTATTTATAAGTATACTGTACCTGTCTTCAGACACTCCAGAAGAGGGTGTCAGATTCTGGAGAATCTAAATCCCTCTTATGGTCTGAATATGATGTACATAAACACAGCCTCACATACACCTCTAAAAATTTAAAGATGAGTGGGGCCACTAAAAGGGCTCAACAATTAACAGCATTGTCTCCTCTTCCAGAGAACCTGGGATCAACTACCAGCAACTATATGGTGGCCCATCTCCAGTTCCAGGGTTTCAGACAGACAGACAGACAAACAGTCAAGGATGGCAGGCCTGCCTGGTTTTTTTCTTTCTTATACTTTTTAAAAAATGTTTATTTATTTATTTATGTATTAATTAGATATAAGTACACTGGAGAGGTCTTCAGACACTCCAGAAGAGGTTGTCAGATACTGGAGAATGTAAATACCTCTTATGGTCTGCATATTATGTACATAAACACAGACTCACATTTACTTCAAAAAATTTAAAGATGTGTGGGGCAACTGAAATGGCTCAACAATTAACAGCATTGTCTCCTAGTCCAGAGAACCTGGGATCAACTACCAGCAACTATATGGTGGCCCATCTCCAGTTCCAGGAGATCAGACAGACAGACAGACAGACAGAGATAAGGATGGCAGGCATGCCTGGTCTTTCTTTTTTTCTTATCATTTTTAAAAAATGATTATTTATTTATTTATTTATTTATTTATTTATTTATTTATATATTAGATATAAGTACACTGTAATTGTCTTCAGACACTCCAGAAGAGGGTGTCAGATTCTGGAGAATCTAAATCCCTCTTATGGTCTGCATATGATGTACATAAACAAAGCCTCACATATACTTCTAAAAATTTAAAGATGGGTGGGGCCACTTTACGGCTCAAAAATTAACAACATTGTCTCCTCTTCCAGAGAACCTGGGTTCAACTACCAGCAACTATATGGTGGCCCATCTCCAGTTCCAGGGGATCAGACAGACAGACAGACATACAGACAGCTAGAGATAAGGATGGCAGGCCTGCCTGGTCTCTCTTTATTTTTTATCCTTTTTAAGAAATGTTCATTTATTTATTTATGTATTTATTAGATATAAGTACACTGTAGCTGTCTTCAGACATTCAGTAAGAGGGTGTCAGATTCTGGAGAATCTAAATCCCTCTTATGGTCTGCATATGATGTACATAAACACAGACTCACAATTACTTCCAAAAATTTAAAGATGTGTGGGGCCACTGAAAGTGCTCGACAATTAACAGCATTGTCTCCTCTTCCAGAGAACCTGGGATCAACTACCAGCAACTATATGGTGGCCCATCTCCAGTTCCACGGGATCAGACAGACAGACTGACCGACAGAAGAGATAAGGATCGCAGGCCTGCCTGGCCTTACTTTCTTTCTTATCCTTTTAAAATGTTTGTTTATTTATTTATTTATTTATTTATTTATTTATTTATTTATTAGGTATAAGTACACTGTAGCTGTCTTCAGACACTCCAGAAGAAGGTTTCAGATTGAGGAGAATCTAAATCCCTCTTATATTCTGCATATGATGTACATAAACACAGCCTCACATATACTTCTAAAAATTTAAAGATGGGTGGGGCCACTGAAAGGGCTCAACAATTAACAGCATTGTCTCCTGTTCCAGAGAACCTGGGATCAACTACTGGCAACTATATGGTCGCCCATCTCCAGTTCGGGGGTATCAGACAGACAGACAGACAGACAGACAGACAGATATAAGATGGCAGGCCTGCCCGTTGTTTCTTTCTTTCTTATCCTTTTTAAAAAAATTTTATTTATATATTTATTTTTTTATTTATGTATTTATTAGATATAAGTACACTGTAGCTGTCTTCAGAGACTTGAGAAGAGGGTGTCAGAAATTTGAGAATCTAAATCCCTCTTATGGTCTGCATATGATGTACATAAACACAGCCTCACATATACTTCTAAAAATTTAAAGATGGGTGGGGCCACTGATAGGGCTCAAATTAACAGCATTGTATCCTCTTCCAGAGAACCTGGGATCAACTACAAGCAACTATATGGTGGCTCATCTCCAGTGCCCAGGGATCAGACAAGCAGACAGACAGACAGACAAGGATAAAGATGGCAGGCCTGCCTGGTCTTTCTTTCTTTCTTATCCTTTTTTTAAAAATGTTTATTTATTTATTTATTTATGTATTTTTTACATATAAGTACACTATAGCTGTCTTCAGACACTCCAGAAAATGGTTTCAGATTCTGGAGAATCTAAATCCCCCTTATTGTCTGCATATGAGGTACATAAACACAGCCTCCCATATACTTCTAAAATTTAAAGTGGGTGGGGCCACTGAAAGGGCTCAACAATTAACAGCATTGTCTCCACTTCCAGAGAACCTGGGATCAACTACCATCAACTATATGGTGGCCCATCTCCAGTTCCCGGGGATCAGACAGACAGACAGAGAGACAGACAGAGAAGGATAACGGTGGCAGGCCTACCTGGTCTTTCTTTCTTTCTTATCCTTTTTTAAAAAAGTTTATTTATTTATTTATTTATTTATTAGATATAAGTACACTGTATCTGTCTTCACACACTCCGGAAGAATGTGTCAGATTCTGGTGAATCTAAATCCCTCTTATGGTCTGCATATGATGTACATAAACACAGCCTCACATATAATTCTAAAAATTTAAAGATGGGTGGGGCAACTGAAAGAGCTCAAACAATTAACAGCATTGTCTCCTGTTCCAGAGAACCTGGGATCAAATGCCAGCAACTATATGGTGGCCCATCTCCAGTTCCAGGGGATCAGAAAGACAGACAGACAGACAGACAGACAGACAGACAGAGATAAGGATGGCAGGCCTGCCTGGTCTTTTTTTCTTTCTTTCTTATCCTTTTTAAAAAATGTTTATTTATTTATTTATTTATTTATTTATTTATATATTTATTAATGTATTTATTAGATATAAGTACACTCTATCTGTCTTCAGTCACTCCAGAAGAGGGTGTCAGATTCTGGAGAATATAAATCCCTCTTATGGTCTGCATATGATGTACATAAACACAGCCTCACATATACTTCTAAAAATTTAAAGTTGGGTGGGGCCCCTGAAATGGCTCAATAATTAACAGCATTGATGCTCTTCCAGAGAACCTGGGATCAACAACGAGCAACTATATGGTGGCCCGTCTTTAGTTCCAGGGGATCAGACAGACAGACAGACAGACAGAGATAAGGATGGTAGGCCTGCCTGGTCTTTCTTTCTTTCTTATCCTTTTTAAAAAATGTTTATTTATTTATGTATGTATGTATGTATGTATTATGTATTTATTTATTTATTTATTTATTTATTTATTTATTTATTTATTTATATATTTAGTAGATATAAGTACACTGTAGCTGTCTTCAGACACTCCAGAAGAGGGTGTCAGATTCTGGAGAATCTAAATCCCTCTTATGGTCTGCATATGATGTACATAAACACAGACTCACAATTACTTCCAAAAATTTAAAGATGTGTGGGGCCACTGAATGGGCTCGACAATTAACAGCATTGTCTCCTCTTCCAGAGAACCTGGGATCAACTACGAGCAACTATATGGTGGCACATCTTAAGTTCCAGGGTTTCAGACAGACAGACAGACAAACAGTCAAGGATGGCAGGCCTGCCTGGTTTTTCGTTCTTTCTTGTCCTTTTTAAAAAATGTTTATTTATTTATTTATTTATTTATTTATTTATTTATTTATTTATTTATTTATTAGATATAAGTACACTGTAGAGGTCTTCAGACACTCCAGAAGAAGTTGTCAGATTCTGGAGAATCTAAATCCCTCTTATGGTCTGCATATGATGTACATAAACACAGACTCACATTTACTTCCAACAATTTAAAGATTTGTGGGGCACTGAAAGGGCTCAACAATTAACAGCATTGTCTCCTCTTCCAGAGAACCTGGGATCAACTACCAGCAACTATATGGTGGCCCATCTCCAGTTCCAGGGGATCAGACAGAGAGACAGACAGAGAGACAGAGATAAGGATGGCAGGCCTGCCTGGTCTTTCTTTTTTTCTTATCATTTTTAAAAAATGTTTATTTATTTATTTATTTATTTACTTATTTATTTATTTATGTATGTATTTATTATTTTTAAGTACACTGTACCTGTCTTCAGACACTCCAGGAGAGGGTGTCAGATTCTGGAGAATCTAAATCCCTCTTATGGTCTGAATATGATGTACATAAACACAGCCTCACATACACCTCTAAAAATTTAAAGATGAGTGGGGCCACTGAAAGGGCTCAACAATTAACAGCATTGTATCCTCTTACAGAGAACCTGGGATCAACTACCAGCAACTATATGGTGGCCCATCTCCAGTTCCAGGGGATCAGACAGACAGACAGACAGAGATAAGGATGGCAGGCCTGCCTGGTCTTTCTTTCTTTCTAATCGATTTTAAAAAATGTTTATTTATTTATTTATGTATTTATTAGATATAAGTACACTGTATCAGTCTTAGACACTCCAAAAGTCGGTGTCATATTCTGGAGAATCTAAATCCCTCTTAAGGTCTGAATATGATGTACATAAACACAGCCTCACATTTACTTCTAAAAAATTAAAGATGGGTGGGGCCACTGAAAGTGCTCAACAATTAACAGCATTGTCTCCTCTTCCAGAGGACCTGGGATCAACTACCAGCAACTATATGGTGGCCCATCTCCACTTCTAGGGGATCAGACAGAGAGACAGACAGAAAGAAAAAGATAAGGATGGCAGGCCTGCCTGGTCTTTCTTTCTTTCTTATCCTTTTTAAAAAATGTTTATTTATGTATGTATGTATGTATGTATGTATGTATGTATTTATTTATTTATATATTTAGTAGATATAAGTACACTGTAGCTGTCTTCAGACACTCAAGAAGAGGGTGTCAGATTCTGGAGAATCTAAATCCCTCTTATGGTCTGCATATGATGTACATAAACACAGACTCACAATTACTTCCAAAAATTTAAAGATGTGTGGGGCCACTGAATGGGCTCGACAATTAACTGCATTGTCTCCTCTTCCAGAGAACCTGGGATCAACTACGAGCAACTATATGGTGGCCCATCTTAAGTTCCAGGGTTTCAGACAGACAGACAGACAAACAGTCAAGGATGGCAGGCCTGCCTGGTTTTTCGTTCTTTCTTGTCCTTTTTAAAAAATGTTTATTTATTTATTTATTTATTTATTTATTTATTTATTTATTTATTTATTTATGTATTTATTAGCTATAAGTACACTGTAGAGGTCTTCAGACACTCCAGAAGAAGTTGTCAGATTCTGGAGAATCTAAATCCCTCTTATGGTCTGCATATGATGTACATAAACACAGACTCACATTTACTTCCAACAATTTAAAGATTTGTGGGCACTGAAAGGGCTCAACAATTAACAGCATTGTCTCCTCTTCCAGAGAACCTGGGATCAACCACCAGCAACTATATGGTGGCCCATCTCCAGTTCCAGGGGATCAGACAGAGAGACAGACAAAGAGACAGAGATAAGGATGGCAGGCCTGCCTGGTCTTTCTTTTTTTCTTATCATTTTAAATAATGTTTATTTATTTATTTATTTATGTATTTATTATTTTTAAGTACACTGTACCTGTCTTCAGACACTCCAGAAGAGGGTGTCAGAAATTGGAGAATCTAAAACCCTCTTATGGTCTGCATATGATGTACATAAACACAGCCTCACATATACTTCTAAAAATTTAAAGATGGGTGAGGCCACTGATAGGGCTCAAATTAACAGCATTGTCCCCTCTTCCAGAGAACCTGGGATCAACTACAAGCAAGTATATAGTGGCTAATCTCCAGTGCCCAGGGATCAGACAGACAGACAAACAGACAGACAAGGATAAAGATGGCAGGCCTGCCTGGTCTTTCTTTCTTTCTTATCCTTTTTTAAAAAATGTTTATTTATTTATTTATGTATTTATTACATATAAGTACACTATAGCTGTCTTCAGACACTCCAGAAGAGGGTGTCAAATTCTGGTGAATCTAAATCCCCCTTATTGTCTGCATATGAGGTACATAAACATACCCTCCCATATACTTCTAAAAATTTAAAGATGGGTGGGGGCACTGAAAGGGCTCAATAATTAACAGCATTGTCTCCACTTCCAGAGAACCTGGGATCAACTACCATCAACTATATGGTGGCCCATTTCCAGTTCCCGGGGATCAGAAAGACAGACAGAGAGAAGACAGACAAGGATAAAGGTGGCAGGCCTACCTGTTCTTTCTTTCTTTCTTATCCTTTTTACAAAATGTTTATGTATTTATTTATTTATTTATTTATTTATTTATTTATTTATTAGATATAAGTACACTGTATCTGTCTTCACACACTCCAGAAGAATGTGTCAGATTCTGGTGAATCTAAATCCCTCTTATGGTCTGCATATGATGTACATAAACACAGCCTCACATATAATTCTAAAAATTTAAAGATTGGTGGGGCAACTGAAAGGGCTCAACAATTAACAGCATTGTCTCCTGTTCCAGAGAACCTGGGATCAAATACCAGCAACTATATGGTGGCCCACCTCCAGTTCCAGGGGATCAGAAAGACAGACAGACAGACAGACAGAGATAAGGATGGCAGGTCTGCCTGGTCTTTCTTTCTTTCTTTCTTTCTTTCTTTCTTTCTTTCTTTCTTTCTTTCTTTCTTTCTTTCTTTCTTATCCTTTTTTTTAAATGTTTATTTATTTATTTTTTTATTTATTTATTTATTTATTTATGTATTTATTAGATATAAGTACACTGTAGCTGTCTTCAGTTACTCCAGAAGAGGGTGTCAGATTCTGGAGAATATAAATCCCTCTTCTGGTCTGCATATGATGTACATAAACACAGCCTCACATTTACTTCTAAAAATTAAAGATGGGTGGGGCCACTGAAAGGGCTCAACAATTAACAGCATTGTCTCCTCTTCCAGAGGACCTGGGATCAACTACCAGCAACTATATGGTGGCCCATCTCCACTTCCAGGGGATCAGACAGAGAGACAGACAGAGCCTGGTTTTTCTTTCTTTCTTATCCTTTATAAAAAAATGTTTATTTATTTATTTATTTATTTATTAGATATAAGTACACTGTAGCTGTCTTCAGACACTCCTGAAGAGGGTGTCAGATTCTGGAGAATCTATATCCCTCTTATGGTCTGCATATGATGTACATAAACACAGCCTCACATATACTTCTAAAAATTTAAAGTTGGGTGGGGCCACTGAAAGGGCTCAACAATTAACAGCATTGTCTCCTCTTCAGGAGAACCTGGTATCAACTACCAGCAACTATATGGTGGCCCATCTCCATTTCCAGGGGATCTGACAGATAGACAGACAGACAGAAGACAGACAAAGTGGGAGGCCTGCATGGTCTTTCTTTCTTTATTATCCTTTTTATAAAATGTTTATTTATTTATTTATTTATTTATTTATTTATTAGATACAAAAATACTGTATCTGTCTTGAGACACTCAAGAAGAGGGTGCCGGATTCTGGAGAATCTAAATCCCTCTTATGGTCTGCATATGATGTACATAAACACTGCCTCACATTTACTTCTAAAAATTTAAAGATGGGTTGGTCCACTGAGATGGCTCAACAATTAAGTGCATTGTCTCCTCTTCCAGAGAATCTGGGATCAACCACCAGCAACTATATGATGACCCATCTCCAATTCCAGGGGATCAGATAGACAGACAGACAGACATACAGACAGACAGACATAAGGATGGCAGGCCTGCCTGGTCTTTCTTTCTTTCTTATCATTTTTTAAAAATGTTTATTTATTTATTTATGTATTTATTAAATATAAGTACACTGTAGCTGTCTTCAAACAATCCAGAGGAGGGTGTCAGATTCTGGAGAACCTAAATCCCTCTTATGGTCTGCATATGATGTACATAAACACAGCCTCAACTTTACTTCTAAAAATTTAAAGATGGGTGGGGCCACTGAAAATGCTCAACAATTAACAGCATTGTCTCCTCTTCCAGAGAGCCTGGGATCAACTACCAGCAACTATATGGTGGCCCATCTCCAGTTGCAGGGTATCAAAAAGACAGACAGACAGACAGAGATAAGGATGGAGGCCTGCCTTGGCTGTCCTTTCTTCCTTATTCTTTTTAAAAAATGTTTATTTATTTATTTATGTATTTATTAGATATAAGTACACTGTCGCTGTCTTCAGACACGGTAGAAGAGGGTGTCATATTCTGGAGAATCTAAATCCTGCTTATGGTCTGCATATGATGTACATAAACACAGCCTCATATTTACTTCTAAAAATTTAAAGATGGGTGGGAAACTGAAAGGGCACAACAATTAACAGCATTGTCTCCTCTTCCAGAGAACCTGGGATCAACTACCAGCAACTATATGGTGGCCCATCTCCAGTTCCCGGGGATCAGACAGACAGACAGAGAAACAGACAGACAAGGATAAGGATGGCATGCCTGCCTGGTCTTTCTTTTTTTCTTATCCATTTTAAAAAATGTTTATTTATTTATTTATTTATTTATTTATTTATTTATTTATTTATTAGATATAAATACACCTTATCTGTCTTCAGACACTCCAGAATAGGGTGTCAGAATCTGGAGAATATAAATCCCTCTAATGGTCTGCATATGATGTTCATAAACACAGCCTCACATATACTTCTAAAAATTTAGAGATGTGTGGGGCCACTGAAAGGGCTCAAAAATTAACAGCATTGACTCCTCTTCCAGAGAACCTGGGATCAACTACCAGCAACTATATGGTGGCCCACCTTTAGTTCCCGGGGATCAGACAGCCAGACAGCCATACAGAGATAAGGATGGCAGGCCTGCCTGTTCTTTCTTTCTTTCTTATCCTTTTTAAAAAATGTTTATTTATTTATTTATTTATTTATTTATTTATTAGATATAAATACACCTTAGCTGTCTTCAGACACTCCAGAATAGGGTGTCAGAATCTGGAGAATATAAATCCCTCTAATGGTCTGCATATGATGTTCATAAACACAGCCTCACATATACTTCTAAAAATTTAGAGATGGGTGGGGCCACTGAAAGGGCTCAAAAATTAACAGCATTGACTCCTCTTCCAGAGAACCTGGGATCAACTACCAGCAACTATATGGTGGCCCACCTTTAGTTCCCGGGGATCAGACAGCCAGACAGCCAGACAGAGATAAGGATGGCAGGCCTGCCTGTTCTTTCTTTCTTTCTTATGTTTTTAAAAAATGTTTATTGATTTATGTATTTATTTATTTATTTACTTACATATTTATTAGATATACGTATTCTGTAGCTGTCTTCAGACACTCCAGAAGAGGGTGTCAGATTCCTGAGAATCTAAATCCCTCTTATGGTCTACATATGATGTACATAAACACAGCCTCACATATACTTCTAAAAATTTAAAGATGGGTGGGGCCACTGAATGGGCTCAACAATTACCAGCATTGTCTCCTCTTCCAGAGAACCTGGGATCAACTACCATCAACTATATGGTGGCCCATCTCCAGTTCCAGGGGATCTGACAGATAGACAGACAGACAGACAGACAGACAAGGTGGCAGGCCTGCCTGGTTTTTCTTTCTTTCTTATCCTTTTTAAAAAATGTTTATTAATTTATGTATGTACTTATTAGATATAAGTACACTGTAGCTGACTTCAAACACTCACGAAGAGGGTGTCAGATTCTCGAGAATCTAAATCCCTTTTATAGTCTTCATATGATGTACATAAACACAGCCTCACATATACTTCTAAAAACTTAAAATGTGTGGGGCCACTGAAAGGGCTCAACAATTAACAGCATTGTCTCCTCTTTCAGAGAACCAGGAATCAACTACCAACAATTATATGGTGGCCCATCTCCAATTCCGGGGATCAGACAGACAGACAGACAGACAAGGATGGCAGGCCTGCCTGGTCTCTCTTTCTTTATTATTATTTTTTAAAAATGTTTATTTGTTTATTTATGAATTTATTAGATATAAGTAAACTGTATCTGTCTTCAGACAATCCAGAAGAGGTTGTCAGATTCTGGAGAATCTAAATCCCTCCTATGGTCTGCATATTCGGTACATAAACACAGCCTTACATATACTTCTAAAAATTTAAATATGGGTGGGGCCACTGAAAGGGCTCAACAATTAACAGCATAGTCTCCTCTTCCAGAGAATCTGGGATCAACTACCAGCAACTATATGGTGGCCCATCTCCAGTTCCAGGGGATCAGACAGACAGACAGACAGATAAAGATAAGGATGGCAGGCCTGCCTGGTCTTTCTTTCTAATCGATTTTAAAAAATGTTTATTTATTTATTTATTTATTTATGTATTTATTAGATATAAGTACTCTGTATCCGTCTTAGACACTCCAAAAGTCGGTGTCATATTCTGGAGAATGTAAATACCTCTTATGGTCTGAATATGATGTACATAAACACAGCCTCACATTTACTTCTGAAAATTTAAAGATGGGTGGGGCCAATGAAAGGGCTCAACAATTAACAGCATTGTCTCCTCTTCCAGAGGACTTGGGATCAACTACCAGCAACTATATGGTGGCCCATCTCCAGTTCCAGGGGATCAGACAGACAGACAGACAGACAGAGATAAGGATGGCAGGCCTGCCTGATTTTTCTTTCTTTCTTATCCTATTTAAAAAAAATGTTTATTTATTTATTGATTTATTGATATATTTATTTATTTATTTATTTATTTATTTATTTATTTATTAGATATAAGTACACTGTAGCTGTCTTCAGACAATCCAGAAGAGGGTGACAGATTCTGGAGAATCTATATCCCTCTTATGGTCTGCATATGATGTACATAAACACAGCCTCACATATACTTCTAAAAATTTAAAGATGGGTTGGGCCACTGAAAGGGCTCAACAATTAACAGCATTGTCTCCTCTTCCAGAGAACCTGGGATCAACTACCAGCACCTATATGGTGGCCCATCTTCAGTTCCAGGGGATCAGACAGACAGACAGACAGACAGAGATAAGGATGGCAGGCCTGCCTGATTTTTCTTTCTTTCTTATCCTTTTTAAAAAATGTTTATTTATTTATTTATTTATTTATTTATTTATTTATTTATTTATTAGATATAAATACACTGTAGCTGTCTTCAGACACTCCAGAAGAGGGTGTCAGATTCTGGACAATCTAAATCACTCTTAAGGTCTGCATATGATGTACATAAAGACAGCCTCACATACACTTCTAAAAATTTAAGGATGGGTGGGGCCAATGAAAGGGCTCAACAATTAACATCATTGTCTCCTCTTCCAGAGAACCTGGGATCAACTACCAGCAACTATATGGTGGCCCATCTCCAGTTCCCGGGGATCAGACAGACAGACAGACAGACAGAGATAAGGATGGCAGGCCTGCCTGGTCTTTCTTTCTTACTTATCCTGTTTAAAAATGTTTATTTATTTATTTATTTATTTATTTATTTATATATTTATGTATTTATTATATATAAGTACACAGTAGCTGTCTTCAGACACTCCAGAAGAGGGTGTCAAATTCAGGAAAATCTAAATCCCTCTTATGAACTGCATATGATGTACATAAACACAGACTCACATATACTTCTAAAAATTAAAAGATGGGTGGGGCCAATGAAAGGACTCAACAATTAACAGCATTGTCTCCTCTTCCAGAGAGCCTCGGATGATCTACCAGCAACTATATGGTGGCCAATCTCCAGTTCCAGGGTATCAAACAGACAGACAGACAGACAGACAGAGATAAGGATGGCAGGTCTGCCTCGTCTTTCTTTCTTTCTTATCATTTTTAAAAAATGTTTATTTATTTATTTTTGTATTTATTAAATATAAGTACACTGTAGCTGTCTTCAAACAATCCAGAAGAGGGTGTCAGATTCTGGAGAATCTAAATCCCTCTTATGGTCTGCATATGATGTACATAAACACAGCCTCAACTTTACTTCTAAAAATTTAAAGATGGGTGGGGCCACTGAAAATGCTCAACAATTAACAGCATTGTCTCCTCGTCTAGAGAGCCTGGGATGAACTACCAGCAACTATATGGTGGCCCATCTCCAGTTCCAGGGTATCAAACAGACAGACAGACAGACAGAGATAAGGATGGAGGCCTGCCTGGTCTTTCTTTCTTTCTTATCCTTTTTAAAAAATGTTTATTTATTTATTTATGTATTAATTAGATATAAGTACACTGTAGCTGTCTTCAGACACTCCAGTAGAGGGTGTCAGATTCTGGAGAATCTAAATCCTCTTATAATCTGCATATGATGTACATAAACACAGCCTCAGGTATACTTCTAAAAATTTAAAGAAGTGTGGGGCCACTGAAAGGGCTCAACAATTACCAGCATTGTCTCCTCTTCCAGAGAACCTTGGATCAACTACCAGCAACTATATGGTGGGCCATCTTGAGTTCCCGGGGATCAAATAGATAGACAGACAGACAGACAGACAGAGATATGGATGGTAGGCCTGCCTGGTCTTTCTTTCTTTCTTATCCCTTTTAAAAAATGTTTATTTATTTATTTATTTATTTATCTATTTATTTATTAGATATCAGTACACTGTAGCTGTCTTCAGACACTCCAGAAGAGGGTGTCAGTTTCTGGAGAATCTAAATCCCTCTTATGGTTTGCATATGATGTACATAAACACAGCCTCACATACACTTCTAATTATTTAAAGATGGGTGGGACCACTGAAAGGTCTCAACAATTAACAGCATTGTCTCCTCTTCCAGAGAACCTGGGATCAACTACCAGCAACTATATGGTGGCCCATATCCAGTATCAGAGGATCAGACAGACAGACAGGCAGACAGACAGAGATAAGGATGGCAGGCCTGCCTGATTTTTCTTTCTTTCTTATCCTTTTTTAAAAATGTTTATTTATTTATTTATTTATTTATTTATTTATTTATTTATATTTATTAGATATAAGTACACTGTAGCTGTCTTCAGACACTCCAGAAGAGGGTGTCAGATTCTGGAGAATCTAAATCCCTCTTATGGTCTGCATATGATGTACATAAACAGAGACTCACATACACCTCTAAAAATTTAAAGATGGGTGGGGCCACTTAATGGGCTCAACAAATAACAGCATTGTCTCCTCTTCCAGAGAACCTGGGATCAACTACCAGCAAGTATATGATGGACCATCTCCAGTTCCAGGGGATCAGACAGACAGAGATAAGGATGGCACTCCTGCCTTGTCTTTCTGTATTTCTTATCCATTTTAAAAAATGTTTATTTATTTATTTATTTATTTATTTATTTATTTATTTATTTATTAGATATAAATACACTGTAGCTGTCTTCAGACACTCCAGAAGAGGGTGGCAGATTCTGGACAATCTAAATCCCTCTTATGGTCTGCATATGATGTACATAAACACAGCCTCACATACACTTCTAAAAACTTAAGGATGGGTGGGGCGACTGAAAGGGCTCAACAATTAACAGCATTGTCTCCTCTTCCAGAGAACCTGGGATCAACTACCAGCAACAATATGGTGGCCCATCTCCAGTTCCCGGGGATCAGATAGACAGACAGACAGACAGACAGACAGAGATATGGATGGAAGGCCTGCCTGGTCTTTCTTTCTTTCTTATCCTGTTTAAATAATGTTTATTTATTTATTTATTTATTTATTTATTTATTTATTCATTTATTTATTTATTAGATATAAGTACACTGTAGCTGTCTTCAGACACTCCAGAAGAGGGTGTCAGATTCTGATGAATCTAAATCCCTCTTCTGGTCTGCATATGATGTACATAAACACGGCCTCATATACACTTCTAAAAATTTAAAGATGGGTAGCGCCACTGAAAGGGCTCAACAATTAACAGCATTGTCTCCTCTTCCAGAGAACCTGGGATCAACTACCAGCAACTATATGGTGGTCCATCTCCAGTTATGGGGATCAGATAGACAGACAGACAGACAGACAGAGATATGGATGGCAGGCCTGCCTGGTCTTTCTTTCTATTCCTTTTTTAAAAATGTTAATTTATTTATTTATTTATTTATTTATTTATTTATTTATTTATTTATTTATTAGATATAAATACACTGTAGCTGTCTTCAGACACTCCAGAAGAGGGTGTCAGATTCTGGAGAATCTAAATCCCTCTTATGGTATGCATATGATGTACATAAAGAGAGACTCACATACACTTCTAAAAATTTAAAGATGGGTGGGGCCACTTAAAGGGCTCAACAAATAACAGCATTGTCTCCTCTTCCAGAGAACCTGGTGTCAACTACCAGCAAGTATATGATGGACCATCTCCAGTTCCAGGGGATCAGACAGACAGATAGACAGACAGAGATAAGGATGGCTCTCCTGCCTGGTCTTTCTGTATTTCTTATCCATTTTAAAAAATGTTTATTTATATATTTATTTATTTATTTATTTATGTATTTATTTATTTATTAGATATAAATACACTATAGCTGTCTTCAGACACTCCAGAAGAGGGTGTCAGATTCTGGACAATCTAAATCCCTCTTAAGGTCTGCATATGATGTACATAATCACAGCCTCACATACACTTCTAAAAATTTAAGGATGGGTGGGGCGACTGAAAGGGCTCAACAATTAACAGCATTGTCTCCTCTTCCAGAGAACCTGGGATCAACTACCAGCAACTATATGGTGGCCCATCTCCAGTTCCCGGGGATCAGATAGACAGACAGACAGACTGACAGAGATATGGATGGAAGGCCTGCCTGGTCTTTCTTTCTTTCTTATACTGTTTAAATAATGTTTATTTATTTATTTATTTATTTATTTATTTATTTATTAGATATAAGTACACTGTAGCTGTCTTCAGACACTCCAGTAGAGGGTGTCAGATTCTGATGACTCTAAATCCCTCTTCTGGTCTGCATATGATGTACATAAACACAGCCTCACATATACTTCTAAAAATTTAAACATGGGTAGGGCCACTGATAGGGCTCAACAAGCTGGGCGTGTTGGCGCACGCCTTTAATCCCAGCACTCGGGAGGCAGAGGCAGGCAGATTTCTGAGTTCAAAGCCAGCCTGGTCTACAAAGTGAGTTCCAGGACAGCCAGGGCTACACAGAGAAACCCTGTCTCCAAAAACCAAAAAAAAAAAAAAAAAAAAAAGAAAGAAAGAAAGGGCTCAACATTAACAGCATTGTCTCCTCTTCCAGAGAACCTGGGATCAACTACCAGCAACTATATGGTGGCCCATCTCCAGTTCCAGGGGATCAGATAGACAGACAGACAGACAGACAGAGATATGGATGGCAGGCCTGCCAGGTCTTTCTTTATTTCTTATCCTGTTTAAATAATGTTTATTTATTTATTTATTTATTTATTTATTTATTTATTTATTTATGTATTTATTAGATATAAATACACTGTAGCTGTCTTCTGACACTCCAGTAGAGGGTGT
Source organism: Mus caroli (assembly GCF_978045245.1). NCBI lineage: Eukaryota > Metazoa > Chordata > Mammalia > Rodentia > Muridae > Mus > Mus caroli. Next base: position 24,635 of record NW_028227790.1, on the reverse strand, counting down.
CAGATTCTGGAGAATCTAAATCATCTTATAATGTGCATAAGATGTACATAAACACAGCCTAAAGTATACTTCTAAAAATTTAAAGAAGTGTGGGGCCACTGAAAGGGCTCAACAATTAACAGCATTGTCTCCTCTTCCAGAGAACCTTGGATCAACTACCAGCAACTATATGGTGGCCCATCTCCAGTTCCCGGGGATCAGATAGACAGACAGACAGACAGACAGAGATATGGATGGTAGGCCTGCCTGGTCTTTCTTTCTTTCTTATCCTTTTAAAAAATGTTTATTTATGTATTTATTTATTTATCTATTTATTTATTAGACATCAGTACACTGTAGCTGTCTTCAGACACTCCAGAAGAGGGTGTCAGATTCTGGAGAATCTAAATCCCTTTTATGGTCTGCATATGATGTACATAAACACAGCCTCACATACACTTCTAAATATTTAAAAATGGGTGGGACCACTGAAATGTCTCAACAATTAACAGCATTGTCTCCTCTTCCAGAGAACCTGGGATCAACTACCAGCAACTATATGGTGGCCCATATCCAGTATCAGAGGATCAGACAGACAGACAGACAGACAGACAGACAGAGATAAGGATGGCAGGCCTGCCTAGTCTTTCTTTCTTTCTTATCCTTTTTTAAAAATGTTTATTTATTCATTTATTTATTTATTTATTTATTTATTTATTTATTTATGTATTTATTAGATATAAGTACACTGTAGCTATCTGCAGACACTCCAGAAGAGGGTGTCAGATACTGGAGAATCTAAATCCCTCTTATGGTCTGCATATGATGTACATAAACAGAGACTCACATATACTTCTAAAAATTTAAAGATGGGTGGGGCCACTGAAAGGGCTCAACAATTAACAGCATTGTCTACTCTTCCAGAGAACCTGGGATCAACTACCAGCACCTATATGGTGGCCCATCTCCAGTTCCAGGGGATCAGACAGACAGAGAGACAGACAGACAGAGATAAGGATGGTAGGCCTGCCTGATATTACTTTCTTATCCTTTTTAAAAAAATGTTTATTTATTTATTTATTTATTTATTTATTTATTTATTTATTTATATTTATTAGATATAAGTACACTGTAGCTGTCTTCAGACACTCCAGAAGAGGGTGTCAGATTCTGGAGAATCTAAATCCCTCTTATGGTCTGCATATGATGTACATAAACAGAGACTCACATACACCTCTAAAAATTTAAAGATGGGTGGGGCCACTTAATGGGCTCAACAAATAACAGCATTGTCTCCTCTTCCAGAGAACCTGGTATCAACTACCAGCAAGTATATGATGTACCATCTCCAGTTCCAGGTGATCAGATAGACAGAGATAAGGATGGCACTCCTGCCTTGTCTTTCTTTATTTCTTATTCATTTTAAAAAATGTTTATTTATTTATTTATTTATTTATTAGATATAAATACACTGTAGCTGTCTTCAGACACTCCAGAAGAGGGTGTCAGATTCTGGACAATCTAAATCCCTCTTATGGTCTGCATATGATGTACATAAAAACAGCCTCACATACACTTCTAAAAATTTAAGGATGGGTGGGGCGACTGAAAGGGCTCAACAATTAACAGCATTGTCTCCTCTGCCAGAGAACCTGGGATCAACTACCAGCAACAATATGGTGGCCCATCTCCAGTTCCCGGGGATCAGATAGACAGACAGACAGACAGACAGAGATATGGATGGCAGGCCTGCCTGGTCTTTCTTTCTAATCCTTTTTAAAAAATGTTTATTTATTTATTTATTTATTTATTTATTTATTTATTTATTTATTAGATATAAGTACACTGTAGCTGTTCAGACACTCCAGTAGAGGGCGTCAGATTCTGGAGAATCTAAATCCCTCTTATGGTCTGCATATGATGTACATAAACACAGCCTCAAGTATACTTCTAAAAATTTAAAGAAGTGTGGGGCCACTGAAAGGGCTCAACAATTAACAGCATTGTCTCCTCTTCCAGAGAACCTTGGATCACTACCAGCAACTCTATGGTGGCCCATCTCCATTTCCCGGGGATCAGATAGACAGACAGACAGACAGACAGAGATATGGATGGACGGCCTGCCTGGTCTTTCTTTCTTTCTTATCCTTTTTCAAAAAATGTTTATTTATTTATTTATTTATTTATTTATTTATTTATTTATATATTTATTAGATATAAGTACACTGTAGCTGTCTTCAGACACTCCAGAAGAGGGTGTCAGATTCTGGAGAATCTAAATCCCTCTTATGGTATGCATATGATGTACATAAACAGAGACTCACATACACTTCTAAAAATTTAAAGATGGGTGGGGCCACTTAAATGGCTCAACAAATAACAGCATTGTCTCCTCTTCCAGAGAACCTGGTGTCAACTACCAGCAAGTATATGATGGACCATCTCCAGTTCCAGGGGATCAGACAGACAGATAGACAGACAGAGATAAGGATGGCTCTCCTTCCTGGTCTTTCTTTATTTCTTATCCATTTTAAAAAATGTTTATTTATTTATTTATTTATTTATCTATTTATTTATTAGATATCAGTACACTGTAGCTGTCTTTAGACACTCCAGTAGAGGGTGTCAGATTCTGGAGAATCTAAATCCTCTTATAATGTGCATAAGATGTACATAAACACAGCCTAAAGTATACTTCTAAAAATTTAAAGAAGTGTGGGGCCACTGAAAGGGCACAACTATTAACAGCATGGTCTCCTCTTCCAGAGAACCTTGGATCAACTACCAGCAACTATATGGTGGCCCATCTCCAGTTCCCGGGGATCAGATAGACAGACAGACAGACAGACAGAGATATGGATGGTAGGCCTGCCTGGTCTTTCTTTCTTTCTTATCCTTTTAAAAAAATGTTTATTTATTTATTTATTTATTTATCTATTCATTTATTAGATATGAGTACACTGTAGCTGTCTTCAGACACTCCAGAAGAGGGTGTCAGATTCTGGAGAATCTAAATCTCTTTTATGATCTGCATATCATGTACATAAACACAGCCTCAGATACTCTCCTAAAAATTTAAAGATGAGTGGGGCCACTGAAAGGGCTCAACAATTAACAGCATTGTCTCCTCTTCCAGAGAACCTGCGTTCAACTACCACCAACTATATGGTGGCCGATCTCCAGTTACAGGAGATCAGACAGACAGACAGACAGACAGACAGAGATAAGGATGGCAGGCCTGCCTGGTCTTTCTTTTTTTCTTATCCTTTTAAAAAATGTTTATTTATTTAATTATTCAGGTATTTATTACATATAAGTATACTGTAGCTGTCTTCAGACACTCCAGAAGAGGGTGTAGGATTCTGGAGAATCTAAATCCCTCTTATGGTCTGCATATGATGTATATAAACACAGCCTCACATATACTTCTAAAAAATTAAAGATGGGTGGGATCACTGGAAGGGCTCAACAATTAACAGCATTGTCTCCTCTCCAGAGAACCTGGGATGAAATACCAGCAACTATATGGTGGCCCATCTCGAGTTCCAGGGTATCAGACAGATGTCAGACAGACAGAGAGACAGACAGAGATAAGAATGGCAGGCCTGCCTGGTCTTTCTTTCTTTCTTATCCTTTTAAAAAATGTTTAATTATTTATTTATTTATGTATTTATTAGACATCAGTACACTGTAGCTGTCTTTAGACACTCCAGTAGAGGGTGTCAGATTCTGGAGAATCTAAATCCTCTTATAATCTGCATATGATGTACATAAACACAGCCTCAGGTATACTTCTAAAAATTTAAAGAAGTGTTGGGCCACTGAAAGGGCTCAACAATTAACAGCATTGTCTCCTCTTCCAGAGAACCTTGGATCAACTACCAGCAACTATATGGTGGCCCATCTCCAGTTCCCGGGGATCAGATAGACAGACAGACAGACAGACATAGATATAGATTGAAGGCCTGCCTGGTCTTTCTTTCTTTCTTATCCTTTTTTAAAAAATATTTATTTATTTATTTATTTATCTATTTGTTTACTACATATAAGTAGACTGTAGCTGTCTTCAGACACTCCAGAAGAGGGTGTCAGATTCTGGAGAATCTAAATCTCTCTTATGGTCTGCTTATGATGTACATAAACACAGCCTCACATATACTTCTAAATATTTAAAGATGGATGGGACCACTGAAAGGTCTCAACAATTAACAGCATTGTCTCCTCTTCCATAGAACCTGGGATCAACTACCAGCAACTATATGGTGGCCCAACTGCAGTTCCAGGGAATCAGACAGACAGACAGACAGACAGAGATAAGGATGGCAGGCCTGCCTGGTCTTTCTTTCTTACTTATCCTGTTTAAAAAAATGTTTATTATTTATTTATTTATTTATTTATTTATTTATTTATTTATTTACGTATTTATTATATATAAGTACACAGTAGCTGTCTTCAGACACTCCAGAAGAGGGTGTCAAATTCAGGAAAATCTAAATCCCTCTTATGGTCTGCATATGATGTACATAAACACAGACTCACATATACTTCTAAAAATTTAAAGATGGGTGGGGCCACTGAAAAGGCTCAACAATTAACAGCATTGTCTCCTCTTCCAGAGAACCTGGGATCAACTACCAGCACCTATATGGTGGCCCATCTCCAGTTACAGGGGATCAGACAGACAGACAGACAGACAGAGATAAGGATGGCAGGCCTGCCTGGTCTTTCTTTCTTTCTTATCCTTTAAAAAAATGTTTATTTACTTATTTATTTATTTATTTATTTATTTATTTATTTATTTATTTATGTATTTATTAGATATAAGTACACTGTAGCTGTCCTCTGACACTCCAGTAGAGGGTGTCACATTCTGCAGAATCTAAATCCCTCTTATGGTCTGCATATGATGTACATAAACACAGCCTAACATATACTTCGAAAATGTAAAGAAGGGTGGGGCCACTGAAAAAGCTCAACAATTAACAGCATTGTCTCCTCTTCCAGAGTACCTGGGATCAACTACCAGCAACTATATAGTGGCCTAACTCCAGTTCTCAGGGATCAGACAGACAGACAGACAGAGAGAGATAAGGTTGGCAGGCCTGCCTGGTCTTTCTTTCTTTCTTATCCTTTTTAAAAAATGTTTATTTAATTATTTATTTATGTATTTATTAGATATAAGTACACAGTAGCTGTCTTCAGACACTCCAGAAGAGGGTGTCAGATTCTGGAGAATCTAAATCCCTCTTATGGTCTGCATATGATGTACATAAACACAGCCTCACATATACTTCTAAAAATTTAAAGATGGGTGGGACCACTGAAAGGTCTCAACAATTAATAGCATTGTCACCTCTTCCATAGAACCTGGGATCAACTACCAGCAACTATATGGTGGCCCATATCCAGTATCAGAGGATCAGACAGACAGACAGACAGACAGACAGAGATAAGGATGGCAGGCCTGCCAGGTCTTCTTTCTTTCTTATCCTTTTTAAAAAATGTTTATTTATTTATTTATTTATTTATTTATTAGATATAAGTACACTCTAGCTGTCTTCAGACACTCCAGTAGAGGGTGTCAGATTCTGGAGAATCTAAATCCTCTTATAATCTGCATATGATGTACATAAACACAGCCTCAGGTATACTTCTAAAAATTTAAAGAAGTGTGGGGCCACTGAAAGGGCTCAACAATTAACAGCATTGTCTCCTCTTCCAGAGAACCTTGGATCAACTACAAGCAACTATATGGTGTCCCATCTCCAGTTCCCGGGGATCAGATAGACAGACAGACAGACAGACATAGATATAGATGGAAGGCCTGCCTGGTCTTTCTTTCTTTCTTATCCTTTTTAAAAAAAGTTTATTTATTTATTTATTTATTTATTTATTTATTTATCTATTTATTTACTAGATATAAGTAGACTGTAGCTTTTTTCAGACACTCCAGAAGAGGGTGTCAGATTCTGGAGAATCTAAATCTCTCTTATGGTCTGCTTATGATGTACATAAACACAGCCTCACATATACTTCTAAATATTTAAAGATGGGTGGGGCCACTTAAAGGGCTCAACAAATAACAGCATTGTCTCCTCTTCAGGAGAACCTGGGATCAACTACCAGCAAGTATATGATGGACCATCTCCAGTTCCAGGGGATCAGACAGACAGATAGACAGACAGAGATAAGGATGGCACTCCTACCTGGTCTCTCTTTATTTCTTATCCATTTTAAAAAATGTTTATTTATTTATTTATTTATTTATTTATTTATTTATTTATTAGATATAAATACACTGTAGCTGTCTTCAGACACTCCAGAAGAGGGTGTCAGATTCTGATGAATCTAAATCCCTCTTCTGGTCTGCATATGATGTACATAAACACAGCCTCACATACACTTCTAAAAATTTAAACATGGGTAGGGCCATTGAAAGGGCTCAACAAGCCGGGCGTGGTGGCGCACGCCTTTAATCCCAGCACTCGGGAGGCAGAGGCAAGCGGATTTCTGAGTTCCCGGCCAGCCTGGTCTACAAAGTGAGTTCCAGGACAGCCAGGGCTACACAGAGAAACCCTGTCTCAAAAAAACCAAAAAAAAAAAAAAAAAAAAAAAAGAAAGAAAGAAAGAAAGAAAGAAAGGGCTCAACATTAACAGCATTGTCTCCTCTTCCAGAAAACCTGGGATCAACTACCAGCAACTATATGGTGGCCCATCTCCAGTTCCAGGGGATCAGATAGACAGACAGACAGACAGACAGAGATATGGATGGCAGGCCTGCCAGGTCTTTCTTTATTTCTTATCCTGTTTAAATAATGTTTATTTATTTATTTATTTATATATTTATTTATTTATTAGATATAAATACACTGTAGCAGTCTTCAGACACTCCAGTAGAGGGAGTCAGATTCTGGAGAATCTAAATCCTCTTATAATGTGCATATGATGTACATAAACACAGCCTCAAGTATACTTCTAAAAATTTAAAGAAGTGTGGGGCCACTGAAAGGGCTCAACAATTAACAGAATGGTCTCCTCTTCCAGAGAACCTTGGATCAACTACCAGCAACTATATGGTGGCCCATCTCCAGTTCCCGGAGATCAGATAGAAAGACAGACAGACAGAGATATGGATGGTAGGCCTGCCTGGTCTTTCTTTATTTCTTATCCTTTTAAAAAAATGTTTATTTATTTATTTATTTATTTATTTTTCTATTTATTTATTAGATATCAGTACAAAGTAGCTGTCTTCAGACACTCCAGAAGAGGGTGTCAGATTCTGGAGAATCTAAATCCCTTTTATGGTCTGCATATGATGTACATAAACACAGCCTCACATACACTTCTAAATATTTAAAGATGGGTGAGACCACTGAAATGTCTCAACAATTAACAGCATTGTCTCCTCTTCCAGAGAACCTGGGATCAACTACCAGCAACTATATGGTGGCCCATATCCAGTATCAGAGGATCAGACAGACAGACAGACAGACAGACAGAGATAAGGATGGCAGGCCTGCCTGGTCTTTCTTTCTTTCTTATCTTTTTAAAAAATGTTTATTTATTTATTTATTTATTTATTTATTTATTTATTTATGTATTTATTCGATATAAGTACACATTAGCTGTCTTCAGTCACTTCAGAAGAGGGTGTCAGATTCTGGAGAATCTAAATCTCTCTTATGATCTGCATATCATGTACATAAACACAGCCTCACATACTCTTCTAAAAATTTAAAGATGAGTGGGGCCACTGAAAGGGATCAACAATTAACAGCATTGTCTCTTCTTCCAGAGAACCTGGGTTCAACTACCACCAACTATATGGTGGCCGATCTCCAGTTACAGGAGATCAGACAGACAGACAGACAGACAGACAGAGATAAGGATGGCAGGCCTGCCTGGTCTTTTTTTTTTTCTTATCCTTTTAAAAAAATGTTTATTTATTTAATTATTCAGGTATTTAATACATATAAGTATACTGTAGCTGTCTTCAGACACTCCAGAAGTGGGTGTAGGATTCTGGAGAATCTAAATCCCTCTTATGGTCTGCATATGATGTACATAAACACAGACTCACATATACTTCTAAAAATTTAAAGATGGGTGGGGCCACTGGAAAGGCTCAACAATTAACAGCATTGGGTCCTCTTCCAGAGAACCTGGGATCAACAACCAGCACCTATATGGTGGCCCATCTCCAGTTCCAGGGGATCAGACAGACAGACAGACAGACAGAGATAAGGATGGCAGGCCTGCCTGGTCTTTTTTTTTCTTATCCTTTTAAAAAAATGTTTATTTATTTAATTATTCAGGTATTTAATACATATAAGTATACTGTAGCTGTCTTCAGACACTCCAGAAGTGGGTGTAGGATTCTGGAGAATCTAAATCCCTCTTATGGTCTGCATATGATGTACATAAACACAGACTCACATATACTTCTAAAAATTTAAAGATGGGTGGGGCCACTGAAAAGGCTCAACAATTAACAGCATTGGGTCCTCTTCCAGAGAACCTGGGATTAACTACCAGCACCTATATGGTGGCCCATCTCCAGTTCCAGGGGATCAGACAGACAGACAGACAGACAGAGATAAGGATGGCAGGCCTGCCTGGTCTTTCTTTCTTTTTTATCCTTTAAAAAAATGTTTATTTACTTATTTATTTATTTATTTATTTATTTATTTATTTATTTATTCATTCATTTATGTATTTACTAGATATAAGTACACTGTAGCTGTCTTCTGACACTCCAGTAGAGGGTGTCACATTCTGCAGAATCTAAATCCCTCTTATGGTCTGCATATGATGTACATAAACACAGCCTCACATATACTTCAAAAATTTAAAGAAGGGTGGGGCCACTGAAAAAGCTCTACAAGTAACAGCATTGTCTCCTCTTCCAGAGTACCTGGGATCAACTACCATCAACTATATAGTGGCCCATCTCCAGTTCTCAGGGATCAGACAGACAGACAGACAGACAGACAGAGATAAGGATGGCAGGCCTGCCTGGTCTTTCTTTCTTTCTTATCCTTTGTAAAAAATGTTTATTTAATTATTTATTTATGTATTTATTAGATATAAGTACACAGTAGCTGTCTTCAGACACTCCAGAAGAGGGTGTCAGATTCTGGAGAATCTAAATCCCTCTTATGGTCTGCATATGATGTACATAAACACAGCCTCACATATACTTCTAAAAATTTAAAGATGGGTAGGACCACTGAAAGGGCTCAACAATTAACATCATTGTCTCCTCTTCCAGAGAACCTGGGATCAACTACCAGCAACTATATGGTGGCCCATCTGCAGTTCCAGGGGATCAGACAGACAGACAGACAGACAGAGATAAGGATGGCAGGCCTGCCTGGTCTTTCTTTCTTTCTTTCTTATCCTTTTAAAAAATGTTTATTTATTTATTTATTTATTTATTTATTTATTTATTTATTTATTCGATATAAGTACACTGTAGCTGTCTTCAGACACTCCAGAAGAGGGTGTCAGATTCTGGAGAATCTAAATCCCTCTTATGGTCTGCATATGATGTACATGAACACAGCCTCACATATACTTATAAAAATTTAAAGATGGGTGGGGCCACTGAAAGGGCTCAAAAATTAACAGCATTGTCTCCTCTTCCAGAGAACCTGGGATCAACTACCAGCAACTATATGGTGGCCCATCTCCAGTTCCAGGCGATCAGACAGACAGACAGACATACAGACAAGGATGGCAGGCCTTCCTGGTTTTTATTTCTTTCTTATCCGTTTAAAAAGGTTTATTTATTTATTTATGAATTTATTATATATAAGTACACTGTAGCTGTCTTCAGACACTCAGGAAGAGGGTGTCAGATTCTGGAGAATCTAAGTCCCTCTTATGATATGCATATGATGTACATAAAAACAGCTTCACATTTATTTCTAAAAATTTAAAGATGGGTGGGGCCACTGTTAGGGCTCAACAATTAACAGCATTGTCTCCTCTTCCAGAGAACCTGGGATCAACTACCAGCAACTATATGGTGGCCCATCTCCAGATCCAGGGGATCAGAGAGACAGACAGACAGACAGACAGACAAGGATGGCAGGCCTGCCTGGTTTTTCTTTCTTTCTTATCCTTTTTAAAACATGTTTATTTATTTATTTATGTATTTATTAGATATAAGTACACTGTAGCTGTCTTCAGACACTCCAGAAGAGGGTATCAGATTCTGGAGAATATAAATCCCTCTTATGGTCTACATACAATGTACATAAACACAGCCTCACATATACTTCTAAAAATTTAAAGATGTGTGGGGCCACTGAAAGGGCTCAACAATTAACAGCATTGTCTCCTCTTCCAGAGAACCTGGGATTAAACTACCAGCAACTATGTGGTGGCCCATCTCCAGTTCCAGGGGATCAGACAGACAGACAGACAGACAGAGATAAGGATGGCAGGCCTGCTAGTCTTTCTTTTTTTCTTATCCTTTTTAAAAAATGTTTATTTATTTATTTATTTATTTATTTATTTATTTATTTATTTATTTATTTATTTATTAGATATAAGTACACTGTAGCTGTCTTCAGACACTCCAGAAGAGGGTATCAGATTCTGGAGAATCTAAATACCTCTTATGGTCTGCATATGATGTACATAACACAGCCTCACATATATTTCTAAAAATTTAAAGATGTGTGGGGCCACTGAAAGGGCTCAACAATTAACAGCATTGTCTCCTCTTCCAGAGAACCTGGATAAACTACCAGCAACTATATGGTGGCCCATCTCCAGTTCCAGGGAATCAGACAGATAGACAGACAGACAGATATAAGGATGGAAGGCCTGCCTGGATTTTCTTTCTTTATTATCCTTATTTAAAAATGTTTATTTGTTTATTTATTTATTTATTAGACATAAGTACACTGTAGCTGTCTTCAGACACTCCAGAAGAGGGTGTCAGATTGTGGAGAATCTAAATCCCACTTATGGTCTGCATATGATGTACATAAACACAGACTCACATATACTTCTAAAAATTTCAAGATGTGTGGGGCCACTGAAAGCGCTCAACAATTAACAGCATTGTCTCCTCTTCCAGAGAACCTGGGATCAACTACCAGCAACTATATGGTGGCCCATCTCCAGTTCCAGGGGATTAGACAGACAGACAGACAGAGATAAGGATGGCAGGCCTGCTGGTCTTTCTTTTTTTCTTATCCTTTTTAAAAAATGTTTATTTATTTATTTTTTATTTATTTATTTATTTATTTATGTATGTATTTATTAGATATATGTACACTGTATCCGTCATAGACACTCCAAAAGACGGTGTCAGATTCTGGAGAATCTAAATCCCTCTTACGGTCTGAATATGATGTACATAAACACAGCATCACATTTACTTCTAGAAATTTAAAGATGAATGGGGCCACTGAAAGGGCTGAACAATTAACAGAATTGTCTCCTCTTCAGAGTACCTGGGATCAACTACCAGCAACTATATGGTGGCCCATCTCCAGTTCCAGGAGATCAGACAGACAGACAGACAGACAGAGAGACAGACAGACAGACATAGATAAGGATGACCGTCCAGCCTGGTCTTTCTTTCTATCTTATTCTTTTTAAAAAATGTTTGTTTATTTATTTATTTATTTATTTATTTATTTATTTATTTATGTATTTATTAGATATAAGTACACTTTAGCTATCTTCAGACACTCCAGAAGAGGGTGTCAGATTCTGGAGAATTTATATCCCTCTTATGGTCTGCATATGATGTACATAAACACAGCATCACATATACTTCTAAAAATTTAAAGATGTGTGGGGCCACTGAAAGGTCTCAACAATTAACAGCATTGTCTACTCATCAGAGATCCTGGGATCAACTACCAGCAACTATATGGTGGCCCATCTCCAGTTCCATGTGATCAGACAGACAGACAGAGAGACAAGGATAAGGATGGCAGGCCTGCCTGGTCTTTCTTTCTTTTTTATCCTTTTTAAAAAATGTTTATTTATTTATTTATGTATTTATTAGATATAAGTACAATGTAGCTGTCTTCAAACAATCCAGAAGAGGGTGTCAGATTCTGGAGAATCTAAATCCCTCTTATGGTCTGCATATGATGTACATAAACACAGCACAACTTTACTTCTAAAAATTCAAAGATGGGTGGGGCCACTGAAATGGCTTAACAATTAACAGCATTGTCTCCTCTTCCAGAGAGCCTGGGATCAACTACCAGTAACTATATGGTGGCCCATCTCCAGTACCAGGGTATCAAACAGACAGACAGACAGACAGAGATAAGGATGGCACGCCTGCCTGGTCTTTCTTTCTTTCTTATCCTTTTAAAAAAAAATTATTTTTTATATATGTATTTATTAGATATATGTACACTGTAGCTGTCTTTAGACACTGCAGAAGAGGGTGTCAGATTCTGGAGAATCTAAATCCCTCTTAGGGTCTGCATATGATGTACATAAACACAGACTCACATTTTCTTCTAAAAATTTAAAGATGGGTGGGGCCACTGAAAGGGCTCAACAATTAACAGCATTGTCTCCTCTTCCAGAGAACCTGGGATAAACTACCAGCAACACTATGGTGGCCCATCTTCAGTTCCAGGGTATCAGACAGACAGACAGACAGACAGAGATAAGGGTGGCAGGCCTGCCTGGTCTTTCTTTTTTCTTATCCTTTTGAAATAATGTTTTTTTAATTATTTATTTATGTATTTATTAGATATAAGTACACAGTAGCTGTCTTCAGACACTCCAGAAGAGGGTGTCAGATTCTGGAGAATCTAAATCCCTCTTATGTTCTGCATATGATGTACAGAAACACAGACTCACATATACTTCTAAAAATTTAAAGATGGGTGGGCCCAGTGAAAAAGCTAAACAATTAACAGCATTGTCTCTTCTTCCAGAGAACGTGGGATCAACTACCAGCAACTATATGGTGGCCCATCTCAAGTTCCAGGGGATAAGACAGACAGACAGACAGACAGACAGACAGAGATAAGGATGGCAGGCCTGCCTGATTTTTCTTTCTTTCTTATCCTTTTTAAAAAATGTTTATTTATTTGTTTATTTATTTATTTATTTATTTGTTTATTTATTTATGAATTTATTAGATATAAGTACACTGTAGCTGTCTTCAGACTCTCCAGAAGAGGGTGTCAGATTCTGGAGAATCTATATCCCTCTTATGGTTGCATATGATGTACATGAACACAGCCTCACATATACTTCTAAAAATTTAAAGATGTGTGGGGCCACTGAAAGGGCTCAACAATTAACAGCATTGTCTCCTCTTCCAGAGAACCTGAAATCAACTACCAGCAACTATATGGTGGCCCATCTCCAGTTCCAGGGGATCAGACAGACAGACAGACAGAGATAAGGATGGCAGGCCTGCCTGGTCTTTCTTTCTTTCTTATCGTTTTAAAAAAATGTTTATTTAATTATTTATGTATTTATTAGATATAAGTACACTGTAGCTATCTTCAGACACGCCAGAAGAGGGTGTCAGATTCTGGAATATCTAAATCCCTCTTATGGTATGTATATGATGTACATAAACACAGCCTCACATATACTTCTAAAAATTTAAAGATGGGTTGGGCTACTGAAAGGGCTCAACAATTAACAGCACTGACTCCTCTTCCAGAGAACCTGGGATCAACTACCAGCAATTATATGGTGGCCCAACTCCAGTTCCAGGGGATCAGACAGAAAGACAGACAGACAGACAAGGATGGCAGGCCTGCCTGGTCTCTCTTTCGTTATTATCCTTTTTTAAAATGTTTATTTGTTTATTTATGAATTTATTAGATATAAGTACACTGTAGCTGTCTTCAGACACTCCAGAAGAGGGTGTCAGATTCTGGAGTATCTAAATCCCTCTTATGGTATGCATATGATGTACATAAACACAGCCTCACATATACTTCTAAAAATTTAAAGATGGGCGGGGCAACTGAGAGGGCTCAACAATTAACAGCATTGTCTCTTCTTCCAGAGAATCTGGGATCAACTACCAGCAACTATATGGTGACCCATCTCCAGTTCAAGGGGATCAGATAGACAGACAGACAGACAGACATACAGACAGACAGAGATAAGGATGGCAGGCCTGCCTGGTCTTTCTTTCTTTCTTATCCTTTTTAAAAAATGTTTATTAATTTACGTATGTATTTATTAGATATAAGTACACTGTAGCTGTCTTCAAACACTCCCGAAGAAGGTGTCAGATTCTGGAGAATCTATATCCCTCTTATGGTCTGCATATGATGTACATAAACACAGCCTCACATATACTTCTAAAAATTTAAAGATGGGTGGGGCCACTTAAAGGGCTCAACAATTAACAGCATTGTCTCCTCTTCCAGAGAACCTGGGATGAACTACCAGCAACTATATGGTGGCCCATCTCCAGTTCCAGGGGATCAGACAGACAGACAGACAGACAGAGATAAGGATGGCAGGCTTGCCTAGTCTTTCTTTCTTTATTATACTGTTGAAAAATTGTTTATTTATTTATTTATTTATTTATTTATTTATTTTTATTCATGTATTTATTAGATATAAGTACACTGTAGCTGTCTTCAGACACTTCAGAAGATGTTGTCAGATTCTGGAGAATCTAAATCCCTCTTATGGTCTGCATATGATGTACATAAACACAGACTCACATATACTTCTAAAAATTTAAAGATGTGTGGGGCCACTGAAAGGACTCAACAATTAACAGCATTGTCTCCTCTTCCAGAGAACCTCGGATCAACTACCAGCAAATATATGGGGCCCATTCCAGTTCCAGGGGATCAGACTGACAGACAGACAGACAGACAGACAGAGATAAGGATGGCAGGCCTGCTGGTCTTTCTTTTTTTCTTATCCTTTTTAAAAAATGTTTATTTATTTATTTATTTATTTATTTATTTATTTATGTATTTATTAGATATATGTACACTGTATCCGTCATAGACACTCCAAAGACGATGTCAGATTCTGGAGAATCTAAATCCCTTTTACGGTCTGAATATGATGTACATAAACACAGCATCACATTTACTTCTAGAAATTTAAAGATGAGTGGGGCCACTGAAAGGGCTGAACTATTAACAGAATTGTCTCCTCTTCAGAGTACCTGGGATCAACTACCAGCAACTATATGGTGGCCCGTCTCCAGTTCCAGGAGATCAGACAGACAGACAGACAGAGAGACAGACAGACAGACATAGATAAGGATGACAGTCCATCCTGGTCTTTCTTTCTATCTTATTCTTTTTAAAAAATGTTTGTTTATTTATTTATTTATTTATTTATTTATTTATTTATTTATTTATTTATGTATGTATTAGATATAAGTACACTTTAGCTATCTTCAGACACTCCAGAAGAGGGTGTCAGATTCTGGAGAATCTATATCCCTCTTATGGTCTGCATATGATGTACATAAACACAGCCTCACATATACTTCTAAAAATTTAAAGATGTGTGGGGCCACTGAAAGGTCTCAACAATTAACAGCATTGTCTACTCATCAGAGATCCTGGGATCAACTACCAGCAACTATATGGTGGACCATCTCCAGTTCCATGTTATCAGACAGACAGACAGAGAGACAAGGATAAGGATGGCAGGCCTGCCTGGTCTTTCTTTCTTTTTTATCCTTTTAATAAAATGTTTATTTATTTATTTATGTATTTATTAGATATAAGTACAATGTAGCTGTCTTCAAACAATCCAGAAGAGGGTATCAGATTCTGGAGAATCTAAATCCCTCTTATGGTCTGCATATGATGTACATAAACACAGCACAACTTTACTTCTAAAAATTCAAAGATGGGTGGGGCCACTGAAATGGCTCAACAATTAACAGCATTGTCTCCTCTTCCAGAGAGCCTGGGATCAACTACCAGCAACTATATGGTGGCCCATCTCCAGTACCAGGGTATCAAACAGACAGACAGACAGACAGAGATAAGGATGGCAGGCCTGCCTGGTCTTTCTTTCTTTCTTATCCTTTTTAAAAATATTTATTTTTTATATATGTATTTATTAGATATAAGTACACTGTAGCTGTCTTTAGACACTGCAGAAGAGGGTGTCAGATTCTGGAGAATCTAAATCCCTCTTAGGGTCTGCATATGATGTACATAAACACAGACTCACATTTTCTTCTAAAAATTTAAAGATGGGTGGGGCCACTGAAAGGGCTCAACAATTAACAGCATTGTTTCCTCTTCCAGAGAACCTGGGATAAACTACCAGCAACACTATGGTGGCCCATCTCCAGTTCCAGGGTATCAGACAGACAGACAGACACACAGAGATAAGGGTGGCAGGACTGCCTGGTCTTCCTTACTTTCTTATCCTTTTTAAAAAATGTTTATTTATTTATTTATTTATTTATTTATTTATTTATTTATTTATGTATGTATTTATTAGATATAAGTAAACTGTAATTGTCTTCAGACACTCCAGAAGAGGGTGTCAGATTCTGGAGAATCTAAATCCCTCTTATGGTCTGCATATGATGTACATAAACACAGCCTCACATATATTTCTAAAAATTTAAAGATGGGTGGGGCCACAGAAAGTGCTCAATAATTAACAGCATTGTCTCCTCTTCCAGAGAATATTGGATAAACTACCAGCAACTATATGGTGGCCCATCTCAAGTTCCAGGGTATCAGACAGACAGACAGACAGAAAGAGATAAGGATGGAGGCCTGCCTGGTCTTTCTTTCTTACTTATACTTTTTAGAAAATGTTTATTTATTTATTTATGTATTTATTAGATATAAGTACACTGTAGCTGTCTTCAAACACTCTAGAAGAGTGTCTCATCTTCTGGAGAATCTAAATCCCTCTTATGGTCTGCATATGATGTACATAAACACAGCCTCGCATATACTTCTAAAAATTTAAAGATGGGTGGGCCCACTGAAAGGGCTCAACAATTAACAGCATTGTCTCTTCTTCCAGAGAACGTGGGATCAACTACCAGCAACTATATGGTGGCCCATCTCAAGTTCCAGGGGATAAGACAGACAGACAGACAGACAGAGATAAGGATGGCAGGCCTGCCTGATTTTTCTTTCTTTCTTATCCTTTTTAAAAAATGTTTATTTATTTGTTTATTTATTTATTTATTTGTTTATTTATTTATGTATTTATTAGATATAAGTACACTGTAGCTGTCTTCAGACTCTCCAGAAGAGGGTGTAAGATTCTGGAGAATCTATATCCCTCTTATGGTTGCATATGATGTACATGAACACAGCCTCACATATACTTCTAAAAATTTAAAGATGTGTTGGGCCACTGAAATGGCTCAACAATTAACAGCATTGTGTCCTCTTCCAGAGAACCTGAAATCAACTACCAGCAACTATATGGTGGCCCATCTCCAGTTCCAGGGGATCAGACAGACAGACAGACAGAGATAAGGATGGCAGGCCTGCCTGGTCTTTCTTTCTTTCTTATCGTTTTAAAAAATGTTTATTTAATTATTTATGTATTTATTAGATATAAGTACACTGTAGCTGTCTTCAGACACTCCAGAAGAGGGTGTCAGATTCTGGAATATCTAAATCCCTCTTATGGTATGTATATGATGTACATGAACACAGCCTCACATATACTTCTAAAAATTTAAAGATTGGTTGGGCTACTGAAAGGGCTCAACAATTAACAGCACTGACTCCTCTTCCAGAGAACCTGGGATCAACTACCAGCAATTATATGGTGGCCCAACTCCAGTTCCAGGGGATCAGACAGAAAGACAGACAGACAGACAAGGATGGCAGGCCTGCCTGGTCTCTCTTTCGTTATTATCCTTTTTTAAAATGTTTATTTATTTATGAATTTATTAGATATAAGTACACTGTAGCTGTCTTCAGACACTGCAGAAGAGGGTGTCAGATTCTGGAGTATCTAAATCCCTCTTATGGTATGCATATGATGTACATAAACACAGCCTCACATATACTTCTAAAAATTTAAAGATGGGCGGGGCAACTGAGAGGGCTCAACAATTAACAGCATTGTCTCTTCTTCCAGAGAATCTGGGATCAACTACCAGCAACTATATGGTGACCCTTCTCCAGTTCCAGGGGATCAGATAGACAGACAGACAGACAGACAGACAGACAGACAGAGATAAGGATGGCAGGCCTGCCTGGTCTTTCTTTCTTTCTTATCCTTTTTAAAAAATGTTTATTGATTTACGTATGTATTTATTAGATATAAGTACACTGTAGCTGTCTTCAAACACTCCCGAAGAAGGTGTCAGATTCTGGAGAATCTATATCCCTCTTATGGTCTGCATATGATGTACATAAACACAGCCTCACATATACTTCTAAAAATTTAAAGATGGGTGGGGCCACTGAAAGGGCTCAACAATTAACAGCACTGACTCCTCTTCCAGAGAACCTGGAATCAACTACCAGAAATTATATGGTGGCCCATCTCCAGTTCCAGGGGATCAGACAGACAGACAGACAGACAGACAGACAAGAATGGCAGGCCTTCCTGGTCTTTCTTTCTTTCTTATCGTTTTAAAAAATGTTTATTTAATTATTTATGTATTTATTAGATATAAGTACACTGTAGCTGTCTTCAGACACTCCAGAAGAGGGTGTCAGATTCTGGAATATCTAAATCCCTCTTATGGTATGTATATGATGTACATGAACACAGCCTCACATATACTTCTAAAAATTTAAATATTGGTTGGGCTACTGAAAGGGCTCAACAATTAACAGCACTGACTCCTCTTCCAGAGAACCTGGGATCAACTACCAGCAATTATATGGTGGCCCAACTCCAGTTCCAGGGGATCAGACAGAAAGACAGACAGACAGACAAGGATGGCAGGCCTGCCTGGTCTCTCTTTCGTTATTATCCTTTTTTAAAATGTTTATTTATTTATGAATTTATTAGATATAAGTACACTGTCGCTGTCTTCAGACACTGCAGAAGAGGGTGTCAGATTCTGGAGTATCTAAATCCCTCTTATGGTATGCATATGATGTACATAAACACAGCCTCACATATACTTCTAAAAATTTAAAGATGGGCGGGGCAACTGAGAGGGCTCAACAATTAACAGCATTGTCTCTTCTTCCAGAGAATCTGGGATCAACTACCAGCAACTATATGGTGACCCTTCTCCAGTTCCAGGGGATCAGATAGACAGACACACAGACTGACAGACAGACAGAGATAAGGATGGCAGGCCTGCCTGGTCTTTCTTTCTTTCTTATCCTTTTTAAAAAATGTTTATTAATTTACGTATGTATTTATTAGATATAAGTACACTGTAGCTGTCTTCAAACACTCCCGAAGAAGGTGTCAGATTCTGGAGAATCTATATCCCTCTTATGGTCTGCATATGATGTACATAAACACAGCCTCACATATACTTCTAAAAATTTAAAGATGGGTGGGGCCACTTAAAGGGCTCAACAATTAACAGCACTGACTCCTCTTCCAGAGAACCTGGAATCAACTACCAGAAATTATATGGTGGCCCATCTCCAGTTCCAGGGGATAAGACAGACAGACAAGAATGGCAGGCCTGCCTGGTCTCTCTTTCTTTATTATCCTTTTTTAAAAATGTTTATTTGTTTATTTATGAATTTATTAGATATAAGTACACTGTAGCTGTCTTCAGACACACCAGAAGAGGGTGTCAGATTCTGGAGAATCTAAATCCCTCTTATGGTCTGCATATTCGGTACATAAACACAGCCTCACATATACTTCTAAAAATTTAAAGATGGGTGGGGCCACTGAAAGGGCTCAACAATTAACAGCATTGTCTCCTCTTCCAGAGAACCTGGGATCAACTACAAGCAACTCTATGGTGGCCCATCTCCAGTTCCAGGGGATCAGACAGACAGAGAGACAGACAGAGATAAGGATGGCAGGCCTGCCTGGTCTTTCTTTCTTTCGTATCGTTTTTAAAAAATGTTTATTTATTTATTTATGTATTTATTAGATATAAGTACACTGTATACGTCATAGACACTACAAAAGATGGTGTCAGATTCTGGAGAATCTAAATTTCTCTTATGATCTGAATATGATGTACATAAACACAGCATCACATTTACTTCTAGAAATTTAAAGATGGGTGGGGCCACTGAAAGGGCTGAACAATTAACAGCATTGTCTCCACTTCAGAGGACCTGGGATCAACTGCCAGCAACTATATGGTGGCCCATCTCCAGTTCCAGGAGATCAGACAGACAGACAGACAGAGAGACAGACAGACAGACAAAGATAAGAATGGCAGTCCTGCCTGGTCTTTCTTTCTTTCTTATCCTTTTAAAAAAATGTTTGTTTGTTTATTTATTTATTTATTTATTTATTTATTTATTTATTTATGTATTTATTAGATATAAGTACACTGTAGCTGTCTTCAGACACTCCAGAAGAGGGTGTCCGATTCTGGAGAATCTATATCCCTCTTATGGTCTCCATATGATGTACATACACACAACCTCACATATACTTCTAAAAATTTAAAGATGTGTGGGGCAACTGAAAGGGCTCAACAATTAACAGCATTGTCTCCTCTACCAGAGATCCTGGGATCAACTACCAGCAACTATATGGTGTCCCATGTCCAGTACCAGGTGATCAGACAGACAGACAGAAAGACAAGGATAAGGATGGCAGGCCTGCCTGGTCTTTCTTTCTTTCTTATCCTTTTTAAAAAATGTTTATTTATTTATTTATGTATTTATTAGATATAAGTACAATGTAGCTGTCTTCAAACAATCCAGAAGAGGGTGTCAGATTCTGGAGAATCTAAATCCCTCTTATGGTCTGCATATGATGTACAGAAACACAGCCTCACATATACTTCTAAAAATTTAAAGATGGGTGGGCCCATTGAAAGGGCTCAACAATTAACAGCATTGTCTTCTCTTCTAGAGAACCTGGGATCAACTACCAGCAACTATATGGTGGCCGATCTCGAGTCCAAGGGGATCAGACAGACTGTAGACAGACAGACAGACAGACAGAGATAAGGATTTCAGGCCTGCCTGGTCTTTCTTTCTTTCTTATCCTGTTTAAAAAATGTTTATTTATTTATTTATTTATTTATTTATTTATTTATTTATTTATTTATTTATTTGATATAAGTACACTGTAGCTGCCTTCAGACACTCCAGAAGAGGGTTTCAGATTCTGGAGAATCTAAATCACATTTATGGTCTGCATATGATGTACATAAACACAGCCTCACATATACTTCTAAATATTTAAAGATGGGTGGCGCCACTGAAAGGGCTCAACAATTAACATCATTGGCTCCTCTTCCAGAGAACCTGGGATATCCCTGAAAAATTCGAAAAATGCAAAAATCACACTATAGGACTTGGAATATGATGAGAAACCCTGAAAAAGTCCAAAAATAAGAAATTCACACTTGTAGGACCTGCAATATAGTGAGAAACCCTGAAACAGTCGAAAAATGAGAAAATCACACTGTAGAAGATCGAGTATGGTGAGCAACCCTGAAAAATTTTAAAAATTAGAAAAATCACACTGTAGAACATGGAATATGTTGAGAAACTCTGAAAAAGTCAAAAAATTAGAAAAATCAGACTGTAGGGCTTGGAATATGATGAGAAACCCTGAAAAAGACGAAAAATGAGAAAAATCACACAATAGGATCTGCAGTATGGTGAGAAACACTGAAACAGTCGAAAAATAAGAAAATCAAACTTGTAGTACCTGCAATTAGGTGAGAAACCCTGAAAAATTCCAAAAATGAGAAAATCACACTGTAGGATTTGGAATATGATGAGAAACCGTGAAAAAGTCAAAAAATGAGAATAATACACTGTAGGAGCTGGAATATGATGAGAAACCCTGAAAGAGTCGAAAAATAAGAAAACCACACTTGTAGGACCTCCAATATGGTGAAAAACCTTGAAAAAGTCTTAAAATGAGAAAATCACACTTTAGGACATGGAATATGGTGAGAAACCTTGAAAAAGTCAAAAATGAGAAAAATCAAACTGTAGTAAAAGGAATATGGTGATAAAATCTGAAAAAGTTGAAAAATTAGAAAAATCACACTCTAGGACTTGGAATAAGATGAGAAACCCTGAAAAAGTCAAAAAATGAGAAAATCACACTGTAGGACTTGGAATATGATGAGAAACCCTGAAAAAGTCAAAAAATGAGAAAATCACACTGTAGGACTTGGAATAAAATAAGAAACCGTGAAAAAGACAAAAAATGACAATAGTACACGGTAGGAGATGGAATATGGAGAGAAACCGTTAAAAAGTAGAAAAATAAGATATACACACTTGTAGGACATGCAATATTGTGAGAGACCATGAAAAAGTCTTAAAATGAGAAAATCACACTGTAGTACCTGGAATATGGTGAGAAACCCTGAAAAAGTCCAAAAATAAGAAATTCACACGTGTAGGACCTGCAATATGGTGAGAAACCCTGAAAAAGTCGAAAAATGAGAAAATCACACTGTAGGACTTGGAATAAGATGAGACACCCTGAAAAAGTCAGAAAATGAGAAAATTTCACTGTAGGACTTGGAATAAGATGAGAAACCCTGAAAAAGTTGAAAAATGAGAAAATCACAATGTAGAAGATGGAATATGGTGAGCAATCCTGAAAAAGTCAAAAAAATGAGAAAATCACACTGTGGAACCTGGAATATGGTGAGAAACTCTGAAAAAGGCGAAAAATTGGAAAAATCACACTCTAGGACTTGGAATATGATGAGAAACCCTGAAAAAGTCAAAAATGAGAAAATCAGACTGTAGTAGCTGGAATATGGTGAGAAACATTGAAAAAGTCTCAAAATGAGAAAATCACACAGTTGGACCTGCAATATGGTGAGAAACACTGAAACAGTCGAAAAATAAGAAAATCAAACTTGTAGTCCCTGCAATATGGTGAGAAACCCTGAAAAATTCCAAAAATGAGAAAATCACACTGTAAGATTTAGAATATGATGAGAAACACTGAAAAAGTCAAAAAATGAGAAAAATACACTGTAGAAGCTGGAATATGGTGAGTAAACCCTGAAAAAGTCGAAAAATAAGAAAATCACACTTGTAGGACCTCCAATATGGTGAAAACCCTGAAAAAGTCGAAAAATAAGAAAATCACACTTGTAGAACCTCCAATATGTTGAGAAACCCTGAAAAAGTCGAAAAATAAGAAAATCACACTTGTAGAACCTCCAATATGGTGAGAAACCCTGAAAAAGTCTAAAAATGACAAAATCACACTGTAGGACCTGGAATATGGTGAGAAACACTAAAAAAGTCCAAAAATGAGAAATTCACACTTGTAGGACTTGCAATATGGTGAGAAACCCTGAAAAAGTCGAAAAATGAGAAAATCACGCAGTAGTACCTGGAATATGGTGAGAAACACTGAAAAAGTCTTAAAATGAGAAAATCACACTGTAGGACCTGGAATATGGTGAGAAACCCTGAAAAAGTCTAAAATTGAGAAAATCAAACAGTAGGACCTGGAATTTGGTGAGAAACCCTGAAAGATCGAAAAATAAGAAAATCAAACTTGTAGTACCTGCAATATGGTGAGAAACCCTGAAAAATTCCAAAAATGAGAAAATCACACTGTAGGATTTGGAATATGATGAGAAACCGTGAAAAAGTCAAAAAATGAGAATAATACACTGTAGGAGCTGGAATATGATGAGAAACCCTGAAAGAGTCGAAAAATAAGAAAACCACACTTGTAGGACCTCCAATAAGGTGAAAAACCCTGAAAAAGTCGAAAAATGAGAAAATCACAGTGTAGGACCTGGAATATGGTGAGAAACCATGAAAAAGTCGAAAAATGAGAAAATCACACAGTAGGTCCTGGAATTTGGTCAGAAACACTGAAAAAGTGTAAAATAAGAAAATCACACAGTAGTACCTGGAATTTGGTGACAAACCCTGAAAAAGTCTTAAAATGAGAAAATCACACTGTAGGACATGGAATATGGTGAGAAACCTTGAAAAAGTCAAAAAATGAGAAAAATCACACTGTAGTAAAAGGAATATAGTGATATAATCTGGAAAAGTCGAAAAATTAGAAAAATCACACTCTAGGACTTGGAATAAGATGAGAAACCCTGAAAAAGTCAAAAAATGAGAAAATCACACTGTAGGACTTGGAATATGATGAGAAACCCTGAAAAAGTCAAAAAATGAGAAAATCACACTGTAGGACTTGGAATAAAATGAGAAACCGTGAAAAAGACAAAAAATGACAAAAGTACACGGTAGGAGATGGAATATGGAGAGAAACCGTTAAAAAGTAGAAAAATAAGATATACACACTTGTAGGACATGCAATATGGTGAGAGACCCTGAAAAAGTCTTAAAATGTGAAAATCACACTGTAGTACCTGGAATATGGTGAGAAACCCTGAAAAAGTCCAAAAATAAGAAATTCACACGTGTAGGAACTGCAATATGGTGAGAAACCCTGAAAAAGTCGAAAAATGAGAAAATCACACTGTAGGACTTGGAATAAGATGAGACACCCTGAAAAAGTCAAAAAATGAGAAAATTTCACTGTAGGACTTGGAATAAGATGAAAAACCCTAAAAAAGTCGAAAAATGAGA